>NC_056509.1:8850634-8859604 GCF_014905685.2 Nematolebias whitei
GAGGTGTACCGCAAACCCACCCACACAGACCAGTATTTGCAGTTTGACTCCCATCACCCTTTGGAGCACAAGTTAGGAGTCATCAGGACTCTGTATCACAGAGCAGACAGCATCCCCACTAACTCGGGAGCCAGGCAGAAGGAGAAATCCTACACAAAACAGGCTCTAGAGCAATGTGGATATCCTAACTGGGCCTTCCTGAAAGCAGAGAAGAAACCCAAACAGGACTCCAGGCAGCCATCAGGTGAAAAGGAGGAACCCAGAACGGTGGTCATTCCATATGTTGAGGGAGTATCAGAGAAACTGAGACGTTTATTTTCTAAACATAACGTCCCAGTGGCTTTTAAACCCCAAAATACATTACGGCAAAGACTGGTTCATCCCAAAGATCCAGTCCTCCGGCACAAACAGAGTAATATTGTGTATGCTGTTCAGTGTCAGGAGGGCTCTGATCAGTCTTACATCGGGGAAACTAAACAGCCACTGGCCAAAAGGATGGTCCAGCACAGAAGATCAACATCATCAGGCCAGGATTCTGCGGTCTACACTCATCTCCAGGCCAGCGGTCACTCTTTCAAGGATGAAGATGTTCACATCCTGGACAGAGAGGAATGATGGTTTGAGAGAGGAGTAAAGGAGGCCATCTTTGTGAAAAGAAATCGTCCTTAATTAAACAGGGGTGGAGGCCTCCGGGTTCAACTGTCCCCCTCTTACAATGCTGTGATTGCTAGTATCACTCAGCCCTCTGTGAACAGTAAACAGCCATCAGTGTGCTAATGATCCATTGTTAGGCTGATGGTCCTTCTTGAGCATGTGATCAGCTGGTTTTGGTTGTCAGCAGCAAACTGGTTGATCCACTCTGAGAAGGTGCTATTTAAGAGACTGAGCTGAATACAGCACCTCAGACTGAGGAAGTCTCTTGGATGAGAGACGAAACGTTTCTAGATTTTTTTGCTTTGTGTTGTTTTTTTTGAATGTCCAGAGGACCAGATTGAACTTTTTTGGATACTCGCAGTAATGACTTCCTGTCAGCCGTGGAGCATCTGATGCTGCAGCCTGCATGCATGTGCAACAGCTTTTAGTACTAAGTGTTTATTTGTGCGCATTACAAGTAAAATTTTGCTCTTTATATCCAAACTAAAACAATTTTGTTGTACGAGATGAGAGGCAGGACTCCACAGCGACTCTGGCCGAGGAAGACGTGGTTTTTCTGGGGTGAGTTGAACTTGGTGGATTTTTAACCTCAGACAGTTTATCAAAGTTTAAAACAAAGGTCTAACAAAATGAGTAGCAGTTGCAATAGGTGTTGTGAATCACCCTCAGTGACTACAACACCAAACTTTAGCACAATAGCTGTAAAACTGATTGGGTTAACTCCAAATAGTTAAAAGCAAAATGCTAAATAAAGATGTCTCCAGTGTGTTTTTGCTCAGAATGTGTTAGCGACCAGTCTTAGCTACTACCACACCGAATATTTGCTCAGTATGTGCTAGACTGTTTGAAAATGACCCCGTTGTTGTGTGTTTATTTAAGGTGAAATAGCTGTGGCAACCATTTTCAACTGAGATTATTACTTTAAGGGTTAATCAGACGATTACATTCAGTTTCATTAAAACCTGTTCAGTGGTCAATAAGATATTTTGCTAACACAGACACATTAAAACACACAGGTAAACATCATCACTCGCCTTTTACCTGTTGGTGGCGGCCATCTTAATTCTATGAAAGTAGATGGTTAGTCCAAAATGGGCAAAGACCCATTACTGCTGTCTTAAGAGTCAGAGTCAGAGTTTCTTTATTGTCATTCGCACCTCATGTGGTACATGTGGTGGAGCGAAATTATGTACACGGGGTCCCAGTTACATCCAACAATAAAATGTCTAAGAAAAACAGTAATAACATCTAAGATATGAACTAAGAAAAACACCAACTAAATATACACTAAGCACTCATAACATAAAACATTGAACATCAGCACAAACATGAACATGAGTCTGTGAGCAGATGTGCACGCATGAACACATCAACATTGAAACAGATCAGCAGCAACATGAAACAGATCAGCAGCAACATGATATGGTTTTTCACAGTGATTATTCTGGTTAGAGATTCATGAGTCTAACAGCCTCAGGGTAGAAGCTGTTCCTCAGTCTAGTGGTTCTACACTTAATGCTCCTTAACCTCCTTCCTGAGGGGAGTGGGGCAAAAAGTGTGTGTGCTGGGTGGGTGGGGTCCTTCATGATGCAGGTGGCCCTCTTCCTGCATCTGGAGGTGTAGATGTCTGTGATGGTGGGAAGACCGATCCCGACAGATTTCTGTGCAGCCTTCACCACTCTCTGCAAAGCTTTTCTTTCTGCAGCTGTGCAGCCTCCATGCCACACATTGATGCTCGAGCACAGGATGCTCTCCACTGCACACCTGTAGAAGGAGGTGAGGACTGAGCTTCCCAGACCAGCTCGCCTCAGCCGTCTGAGGAAGTAGAGTCTCTGATGAGCTTTCTTGATCAAGCTGGTGGTGTTGTTGCTCCAGCTGAGGTTGTCATTCATGTGTACACCCAAGTACTTGTAGCTGGAGACCACTTCCACCGCAGATCCTCTTATGTTCAGGGAGGTGTAGATGTTTTTGTTCCTTCTGAAGTCCACAATCATCTCCTTTGTCTTCTTCACATTGATGTGAAGGTTATTCTCTCTGCACCAGCTCTCCAGGTGTTCCACCTCTTGCCTGTAGCTGGACTCATCATTGTTTGTGATACATCCCACCACCGCTGTATCATCTGCAAACTTTACAATGTGACAGCCTGGATGGGTAGCTGCACAATCATATGTGAGCAGAGTAAACAGAAGGGGGCTCAACACACATCCCTGAGGAGAGCCAGTGCTGAGGGTTATGGTGGAGGAGGAGAGGTTGTGGATCCTCACTAACTGTGGTCTGTTTGTTAAAAAGTCTAGTACCCAGTTGTAGATGGAGGGGCTTAGTCCTAGTGTGGATAGTTTGTCCATCAGGGTTTGGGGGATCATGGTGTTGAAGGCAGATGTGAAGTCCACAAAGAGCATATGGACGTAAGAGTTTTTCTGCTCCAGGTGGTTGAGCGCAGTGTGGACCACAGAGGAGATTGCATCCTCTGTTGATCGGTTCTCACGGTATGCGTACTGATGAGGGTCCTCGTTGATGTTGATGGTTGTTTTGATGTGAGTCATGACCAGTTTTTCGAAGCATTTAGCGACTATCGGGGTGAGGGCCACTGGCCGATAGTCATTCAGACCAGTCACTGTAGAGCTTTTTGGGACTGGGATGATGGTGGCAGTCTTCAGGCAGGTGGGAACTGTCTCCTGGGTAAGTGAGGTGTTAAAGATGTCTGCCAGCACCTCACAGAGCTGATCAGCACATTCCTTCAACACTTTTCCGGGGATGTTGTCTGGGCCAGTTGCTTTGTGCGGATTAATCCTCCTGAAGGTACTCCTTACTTCTGCTGAGGTCACGCTGAGATGCTCTTCATCCGGTGGCGAGGTGAGTCTGGTGCTGGGTGGTCTGTTCGGGTCTTCAAAGCGTGCATAGAACTTGTTGAGGGCATCAGGCAGAGATGGGTCTTTGGGGCATTGTTCTTAACTGGACTAGGTGGAAAAATAGACCTTATCTGATCAACATTTGCTTCAGCTATAAAAATTGAGAGCATAAAAATACTGTAGACTGGTTGGCCCACTATGTGAGTAAACCACTTATGGGACTGGATTTGTTGTGGCTCCTCAGACTGATCCAGTTAATTCTGGACAGTGTTTACAGCTCGGCCCTTTAATTTGAACTGGAGCTCCACATTAGAGAAAAGAATGTAGAAATGACAAAATGAGGAAGACCGAGCAGATGAAGAGGAGAGAGTTGGACAGAACAAAGACGATGTTTGTGCTGCTGATGAGACAGATGATGCTGCACAGTGCTCCGCTTTCTATCACAAGCTGCTCATGACAAGCATCAGGGCCCAAATATTTTATCATCCAGAATTAAAGACGCTTTTGTCACTTTACTCATCCATTATCTTCCGCTTATTTTGGTCATGAGATGCTGGAGCTGACATAAAGAAAACTTAGTTCCACCAGGACAACAGAGCAATACAAAACATTTAGCACACAACAACACATGTTTCAGCAGGAGTGCTGATGCCTGATGGCTGTGCAGTGCCACCACGCCGGTGAAAGACAGACGCCAGAGGCTTGTGGTGGAGAGAGCCTCAGCTTCAACATTTTAGCTTTCAGGTTAGCTCCAGAGCTAACAACTAAACACCAGAAGATGATCACCCATATATCAATCAACCTTTATTTATACAGGTAAATCCCATTGAGCCTCGAGGACTCATTTACAAGAGAGACCTGATTTCAACAAAGAAAGATGACAACAATGGACAACAGCAACAACAATAAGCAGTTATAAAAACTCATACTACAGTTTTTTTTTTTTTTAACAAATAGGATGGCTATAACAAAAACAAAAAAACAGCTAGATTCCAAGACAAATGTATAAAACTAAAAACAGGAACATGTCTGCATTGGTCCCTGCCAGGAGTCCAACAGATTCTTAAAGCCACTTAGAGAGGTCAAGGTCGAGAGCTTCAAATCTTTTTGTAAGATATTCCAGGAAACAGGAGCATATATATCATATATGGTGCATAACGGCATATGGACTAACACATTAAGCAGCTGTGGCTGAGTGGTTACAGCAGTCGTCCAATAGGAGAGTTGGGGGTACAATTCCACCAGCAGTCACATGTTGAAGTGTTCCTGGGCAAGACATTCAACCACTCATTGCCTCAAATGCGTGTCCCATCGTTGTATGAATGTGATAAAGCGCTGATTATTCTTTACAAATTCAGATTATCTTAGTAGAGATGTAGCACAGTGCTGTTTGAATGTGTGTGTGTGTGTGTGGTAGAGTGCTGTATGAATGTGTAAATGGACTGTACTTATATAACACCTTTCTATCTATTCAAGATACTCAAAGCGCTTTACTACAATCTGTGTCCTCATTTACCCATTCATACAGCTCTATACTAGATCTCTACAAAGCTAATTGAACAAATCATTCTAAAGAGACTAATCAGAGCTTTATCACATTCATACACTGATGAGACACACATCAGAGGCTATGAAGTGTTCAGTGTCTTGCCCATGGACACTTCAGCATGTGACTGCTGGTGGATTCGAACCCCCAAATCTTGCATTGGAGGACGACTGCTCTAACCACTCAGCCACAGCCGCCCCTAAATATATAATATATAATAATGTGTGTGTGTGTGTGTGTGGTAGAGTGCTGTATGAATGTGTGTGAAGATAAATGAGGGCACAGAGTGTGCTGTAAAGAGCTTTGAGTATCTTTAGAGATAGAACGGAGCTGTACATTTACATTATAAGTTAACCTCCATAAATTTTAACTCCTTGATTTTTATCAACCTTTATTTATACAGGTAAATCCCATTGAGCCTCGAGGACTCATTTACAAGAGAGACCTGATTTCAACAAAGAAAGATGACAACAGTGGACAACAGCAACAACAATAAACAATTATAAAAAGTCATAATACAGGTTTGTTTTTTTTGTTTTTTTTACAAATAGGATGGCTAAAAGGAAAAGGTAACAAAAAAACAAAAAAAAAACCCAGCTAGATTCTAAGGCGAATGTAGAAAACTAAAATAGTCTCCTCTACAAACTATGTATGCCATCACCCCAGAATACTTTGTGCTAGTAAAATAATGTAGCGTTCTCAAGTGAACAATGTTATAAACATGTGCGGTTTAGTGATGTGGTGTTTTCATGTCTCAAACAACATTGTTAAGTAGAAAATGGAAATAACATATTAAGGCCAGCATGTACAGATTGTTATCAATCCCTTTAAAAAGTTCCAGAAAATGCAGTTTTTCAGACAGCGGTCCGCTAGAGTCCTGCTGCTGTTTGGACTTGGTGGGGTAGTAGCTGAGACTGACCCCCATTGTTTACTCCAAGTGCTAATGGATCAAACAATTATCTGCTTCTAAAACTGCCAACTATGTATGTAAATCTACAGCTGATGTTCAAGATGGCTGCCACAGCCAACTCGCATTGTAACACTGAAATGTCTAAAAATCGGCCATTTTCACCTCCACTGGCCTCAGACTTGAGGTGGCAGTAGCCGAGAGTCATCCTGAACACATAATTTGAGCGCTAACGGTGTCAGACTTCTGTCTGTGAAGACAGAAGTCCAAACACCAGCTGAAGCTCCTCGATCAGGAGCGGTACATAAAACATCAAAGCTCACCTGCCGGAGCGCGCAGCCGCTTCCTGGTCTCTGCCGTTGAGCTCGCGCGCTGTTGTCAGTGCTCAGGAACCTTTTGGTTTGTTTTTACTCTTTCTGAACTCTTTGTCCGCCTCTGGACTGGCCCCGAGCTCCCCCCGCCTGATCCTGGCTTTAAAGCTCTTCCTTCCACTCTGTGCGAGCCGAACGGAAACAAAGTGGTCGCCATGGCAACGGAACGATCCGCGCTTTTTTTTTTTTTTTTACCTTTATTTAAGCAGCCAGGAACACTGCTGAGAGAACAGATTCTTATTTACAGAGCTGGCCTGGTAGCACCAACAGGTGCTTGTAGGGCCAAGGAAGGGAAAGAAGACATGAAATATAGAAGTTATTATCAAGAAAACTCAAATTACATTAACAACAGTTCATCGTCAAACATTACTGAGCCTGAAAACGTTCGCAAGCATCCTCAAAAACAGCTTTTAAACGATTTTTAAAACTAGAAACTGAGACAAGTGAGGTCAGACCCAAAGTTTTATGAAGCAGATTCCAGTGAGAGGCCTGAGGAGGAGGTCAGGCTGGAACAAACAACAATATAAAGACCTGGCATTCCTTCTTGTCAGAGTTTTAAAGGAAAATGATGAACTGTTTCAAACCAGGGCATCACGGTGGAACAGTGGGTACAGCTGTTGCCTCTCAGCAAACAGGTTGTTGGTTGAAATCCCGGGCAGGGGCCTTTCTGGGTATAGTTTGCATGTTCTCTCCGTGATGCATGGGTTTTCTCCCACAGACCAAAAGCATGCATGATAGGCTGATTGGTAACTCTAAAATGTCCCTAGGTGTGTGAGAGAGACTGAATGGTTGTCTCTATGTGTCCCTGTGATGGACTGGAGACCTGTCCAGGTGTCCCCCGCCTCTTGCAAAGTGATAGCTGGATATGGGAGCCGGCAACCCCCGTGACCTGAAAAGTAGAGGTGGGTAAAGATAATGAACGTTTCTGCAGCTTTCACTAAACTAACACTTTACATTTATAATCACATCACAAAAGCAGTTTACAGTGAGTTGCTTACTGTTCTGTAAATATGAGTAGGATGGAGCAGGAGATGGACTGACGAATAGGGGCATCATCCTCAGTAATGAGAGTGTTGTTTCAGTCAGTCATGGTGAAGAGAAAGCCAAGTCTGAAGGCAAAGCTCTGGATTTACTGATCTGTCTACGTTCCAACCCTCAGCTGTGAGCTGAAGGTGGTAGTGGTTGAAAGTAATTCCCAACACATGCTTAAAGCTCCAACACATCACCTAAAGTCTTTTCTGAAAACGTTGACATGCAGCGAAATCTGCATCTCTTCAAGGAAGTCTACCATCAGTATTCCAAAGTTCATGCTCAATAATCCAGATAATAATCCAACAATGTTCAGTTAGGTCATGTTTTTTTTGTTGAAATGTTTCATTGTTCATCCAAAGGACTTCTTAAATCTGAGGAGCCACCAAACAAACTCCCACAAACAGTACACTCCATAGTGGAAACAAACCATCGAACTGGTTTCAGATTTAAAGCTCCCTGAGATTGGCTGCAAACATTGTTGGGTCTCAGATTAAAAAGCAGTGCTTCTCTAGTTCCCAGCTTGTTGCTTGTCACGAACTGAAGCAGCTCAGGTTGAATTACCGGTCCTCCGCTCTGACTGGCAGATCAACTTTCATTGACCTGAGGATGACTGTTCGTCTAAGTGACAGCTACTTTAGTCCTGAGAAGATCATCAGAGACTGCTAATGATAAGTAATTAAAGGTCTTCATTTTCATGGAGTGCATATTGCCAGCCGCCTCTCAAGCCTGACTTTTAAACTATAAACAAACGTTTACGCACATTCTCATTTCAAGACGCTCAGAATATGTATTATTAACGACTCTCAGCTACTACCAAATACATTTTTACTTAGTGAAAGTTTTTTAATCTGTCTTTTTATTGACTTTTTCTTTTCAGAACATATGAACACACACACAAAAAACAAAATCCCCTCCCCACCGGATCAGCCACAGACACAAACATATCAGATAATAATTGATGTACTCTCAATATAAGACATAAATGGCTGCCAAGTGCCCCAAAATCTCTCAACAGATCCCTTCAGAGTATATCTGATCTTTTCCAGATGAACATTATATGACTTCTCTTATCCAGTGTTCATATGCCGCAGGATGTGGGTCCTTTCAGCTGCATAAAATAAGTCTCCTGGCTAGAAGGGAGCCAAAGACAATCATATTCTTCTCATACTTGCTGAAGGATGCATCTACAGGGGTCACCCCAAACAATGAAATGAATGGTGATGGGCAGGGGCGGGCTGGGGTTGAAATTCAATCAGGGAGCTTGCTTTGGAGAGTCCTTTTATCCGATCACACGGCGGACACATGTGGAACCATAATTTTAACACAAATATTTTATTTGAGCATAAAAAACATGTTTTTTCAACACGCAAAACTACTGTTTACATTTGTATGTATTCGTTCATATTATTTTTAATTTATTTTTTATCACTTGCTCTCGTGCAAGGCAGACGCCTTTTCTTCTCTTCCCCTCCTCCTGCTTTTTTGCTCTCTTTCTTGTGTATCGGAGCTCCTATTACACATCTTCCGAAACGAAAAAACACTGTCACGGATAACAACAAAGTCCATACTCAATAATCCAGGTTTTACAATCCAACAATTTTCAGTCAGGTC
>NC_056509.1:8859704-8866719 GCF_014905685.2 Nematolebias whitei
CAATCATGGGTAAGACTGCCGACCTGACTGCTGTCCAGAAGGCCATCATTTACACCCTCAAGCAAGAGGGTAAGACACAGAAAGAAATTGCTGAACAAATAGGCTGTTCCCAGAGTGCTGTATCAAGGCACCTCAGTGGGAAGTCTGTGGGAAGGGAAAAGTGTGGCAGAAAACGCTGCACAACGAGAAGAGGTGACCGGACCCTGAGGAGGATTGTGGAGAAGGGCCGATTCCAGACCTTGGGGGACCTGCGGAAGCAGTGGACTGAGTCTGGAGTAGAAACATCCAGAGCCACCGTGCACAGGCGTGTGCAAGAAATGGGCTACAGGTGCCGCATTCCGCAGGTCAAGCCACTTTTGAACCAGAAACAGCGGCAGAAGCGCCTGACCTGGGCTACAGAGAAGCAGCACTGGACTGTTGCTCAGTGGTCCAAAGTACTTCTTTCAGATGAAAGCAAATTTTGCATGTCATTCGGAAATCAAGGTGCCAGAGTCTGGAGGAAGACTGGGGAGAAGGAAATGCCAGAAGTCCAGTGTGAAGCACCCACAGTCAGTGATGGTCTGGGGTGCCATGAATTGCAAGTTAATGTGCACTCAACCCGAGCAGTAAATGCTCCACTTCTAAGGAAGCTAATTGTGAAACCAGAACTTTGCACCCTTCCTCCGACACCCCGCTCAGCTTTCTGGTACACTTCAGGACGTGCAGAGACTTTGTTACCTTAGATGGGGATACCTCCACTCCGGAACAGAAGTCCATTATTACGATCCCTTTACAGCGTCTCCGGTTAAAGTAGCTGGGAATCTTTAGAATAAATGCATATACTCATGAGGTACTCGGTTCCACCGAATAAGCTTCCTTAGAAGTGGAACATTTACTGCTCGGGTTGAGCGCACTGCGATGCGAGCCGTGACTCCGCTAAATGGAGGGACCCCTTGGCACACGGTCCCATCCATCCGCTCCAAGTTCTGAAGACTTTTTTATGCTAACATGACGAGTTTTCACAGTATCACAAGTCACACATAATTTATCTCTTTAGAAACGTTACGAGCCACCAATTATGTTATTTAATCCCCGTACAGGCCACCAAAATGTATTATGTCAGGACAGCTTTGTTGTAGACACACGACTAATTAATCATTCTTAAAGCTAGTTCAAGCACAAAGAATATTAATTGTTTAATTACAACGGATTCTTTCTTTTTCGAGTTAAATTTATGCCATATGACCGAGATAACTGTTCGAGGAGCTCAGGACCTCAACCAACGGTGTTCACAGGGAAATACCTCTCATAGAACGTGCTATAGAACTACAGGGCCTCGCAGAGACGAGGACAACCCTAATAGCTATAGCTATGGTTCACATGCAGGTTGGCGAGATGACACTATACCACCCGGTACATGTGTCTACGGTTGACTCATTCCCATTTTTGATCGGCCAGGATTTTATAAATCGCTTTGAGGCGATTATAGATTATGGTGAACATACAATGTGGGCCAGAGTGAGCAAACCCCTGCCAATACTCATGCCTCCTGAGACAGTCACAGACTGCTTAACAGCAGGCACCACAGAAGGCACCGAGGACCTCTCAGCAGAGAACACAGTCCTGGTAAGTAAGCCTTTAAAAGCATGTGAAACCGAAGAGACCCAACTGGTGGATCCAACTCTGACTGAACAAGAAAGCCTCCTCTGCGAGCTGAGACAGTCAGAGCCCACCGGATACTACCTACCGTTGGTAGTTAAAGGTGTAGAGATCCAAGGATCCCACACCGAAGATGCCGTACTGTTGCTGTGGACAGATAAATCAGCTATTAACCAAGCTTTCTACGAAACATTGGTAAAGAAACATTTGGGTCCAGATCTGATAGAGAAAGCTTTCCGCTTTCCATTGTATCCCAACAGTTCAAGAGTGATGACTGCGAAAGTAGTCATTAACCTGAAACTGATCTGGAACCAACAGGAACTGGTCCACCCATTCCTCGTGGTCCCAGACTTACCACATGCAACCTACATAGCCTCTGACATCTTGGTAAGATTAGGTGTCCGAGTGGACACCAGCTACAATGTACTGTTGTCACTAAAACCAGCCAAAAAGGATCCTCCTGTGCTAGACACAGCTAACCTTATGGCTGGACAGACCATTCCAGAGGTCTGCCAGGAAGGTACACAAGATGTACCAGCCAACCAACCGCCAGCTGCAGAAAAACCCTCAGTAAGTGATGACCCGAATCACCACTACTTTGATGACAATATCTGCAAAGATATGGCAACATTGTACGTGGATGGATGCTCATTCCACCACGAACAAACCTGCAAATCAGGTGTTGGAGGGATCCTCCTCCAATACCAAGAAGAGGTCACTTTTAGCTATAAATTTGGCTCTCAGACTTCTCAGTACGCTGAGATAGCAGGAATCCTAATAGCTCTCCAGATAGCAGTAGAACGCTCCATCCAAACGCTAGTCTTCTGCACGGACTCTAATTACGCTCAACTTAGTTTCTTGTGTCATCTCGCTCTGTGGAAATAGAACGGCTTTCTCACAAGCAACAAGAAAGTGGTCAAACACAAAGAGCTTTTCATGGCATGTGATCACTTGGTGACATCACATGACCTACAGGTCTACTGAAAAAGGTTCCAGGACATTCAAGAGTCCTAGGCGATGACGAGCGGTATAATGACCTTGTAGACTTCCTAGCCAAGGATAGAGCCGTGGACAACCTCTGTGGTCCTTTGACCCCTCCTAGCTGCTCGCAAATCTGTCAGTACAACCTACAGCCAAGGTAATGGCAGTCACACGTGCTCAGGCTGCAGCCAAGCCGGCTGACAACACAGTCTCTGTACAACCCATGCTGACTGACCCAGACATCATCCAACTTCAGAAGTCGGATCCTACGATAAACTCGATGCTGTACTTGACTGACCCAGAGAAAAACACTCCGTCCGAAGCTGACCTGGATTCCAATCCAGACCTTATAGTCTTCTTTCAGCTGCGCAAACAGCTAAAACTAATCAAGGGCATCCTAACTTTTGCTCATAGACCGACGTCCTCACCCGTGTTCGTGGTCTCCCATGACCACAGGGGGATGATGTTAGTTCATGCGCATGACCTCCCGTCCACAGGATACAAGGGAGATAACGCCATGCTGAAAGCATTAAAACAAGTTGCTTATTGGCCTGGAATGAAAAAGGATGTCAAGAACTACATAAAAGGGTGTCTGGTCTGTGGCCAGTTTCAGCCATCCCGACCACTCCACAGAGCACCACTGCAAAGTAGAGGCATTGCATTCCCATGGTCCGACCTCCAGATCGACTGGGTTGGACCACTTACTAAGAGCACTAGAGGAAATAAATATTTTCTCACGGTAACTTGCACATTTACCAAATGGGTAGAATGTCTACCAGCTCCTAATGACACAGCACAAACAACTGCTATGTTACTAATGAATCATGTATTTTCAAGGTTTGGACTTCCCCTCAGGGTGAACTCAGACCAAGGTAGTACACACTTCACAGCTGAAGTGATGAAAGAACTGTGGAAGATGCTAGGCATCAAAGTCAACTTCCATGTTGGCTACCACCCACAGGCCTCAGGCCAAGTGGAGAGACCAAACAGAACTGTGGTAAGTATTTTGAAGAAATACGTAGCCGCAAACCACAAGGACTGGGACGTGAAACTCCCTCTGGTCCTCATGGCCATAAGGGCCACTCCACACACATCGACTGGCATCTCTCCCTTCGAGATGATTACGGGTCGACAAATGACTCTCCCTCTACACCTGTTGTACCAACCAGGCGATGCCGCCATGGTAACAGCCTACACCACACAACAATACATGAATGACTTGAAAGACCACCTTAAAAACACCTTTGCGTTTGCACAAAAAACCTGGAAAAATCCGCTGAAAGACGAAAGGCGTACTATGACCAAAAGGCCTCTCACAAGGAACTCCAAGTGGGAGATAGGGTCTGGTACTACATGTTCACCCCCATAACTGGGAAAAGAGAGTCCGGGACCGGAACTCTCGCCCGCAAACTGATGCTCAGGTGTACTGGACAGGTGGATAACAGACAAACTGTCTCCAGTTGTCTACCAGATCAAAATCAGCAAAGGCCAAAAAGAGCCAATTGTTAAATGGGTACATCGAAACCAGGTTAAACTACACAAGGCGTTTAATAACTCCACAGGAGACAAAGATCTCACAAACTCAGACCTCGTGAGAAAAAGGGTCGTCCAAGCAGAAACTAAATAAGTTTAAGCTTGATTAAGTGTTAAGATAACAACTCAGACGCGATAACGTGATCAAATCTGACAATCAGAGTGAGTGTTACAGTGAAACGTTGTTTCTAGTTGCTTAATCACTACTTTTGTCGATGTTGAAACGTTGTTTTTCTGGTTGCTTAATCACTACTTTTGTCGATGTTGAGACATCGTTTATTTGGTTTTGGTATTGTTTCTGAACACCCCCAGCAAGAATGAATTTTGTGTGTACTTTAGTTAGAGACTATGAGGACTTTAACTATGCCAACATGCAGTTCATTTGTTAAACTTCAACCTTTGAGGAGTCAATGTAGATTAATACTACCTTAAGTACCATAACGTACATTGGTCTCACGACGCTCAAGCCGAACCTACTCGAACAATCCTATTCGGGGCGGGGGGGGGGGGGGTGCTTAAACTTCAGTTGAGTCTCACCATAGACTCCAAAAGCATTTAGGGGGAAAACCAAAAAACCCAAACCTCAAGTCGTTCGTCTAAAGGGACAACAGACAATTGAACCAAACTATATTTTGCCATGTAAATCTAACTTAAACCAAGTTAGGAATAAACGAATAGTTTGGAATGCCCTTCTATAGCTATAAATCCCTATATACAACTTTTCAGCATGACCCACCCTTTAACTGGTACCTCTAGCTGATCTAAACCATGATAGCTTACACACCAGGTGCATATAGGTTAAGGTCTTATGTAAAATTCCACTCATAAGCCCAACTAAAACCACATAAATGCATGAACACATAGAACCAGAATGGCATCCACTGGGTACCACCAGCAGTACCCTTCACTAAAGGGACCTACAACTCCAACGTGGGTCTCCAAACTCCATCCAGTGGTCGCCTCTGCAGTTCAATCGAGGGAACCCCTCTGCATGCTGATCAATCAACACCTCCAATCGTTGTGGATTTACCGTTGTGGAATATATGACTTTTTCCAATGGATTACAGACTTTGTTTCCAAGGGGTTAAAGCATTGCTGCAATGGAATTACCAACAACATTATGGAATTACCAACAACATAATGGAATTATAGATAATGGAATTACTAACAACATTGTAGAATTACCTAAACCGTTGTGGGATTACCTTCTTTGACTTTTGTTTTCCTCTTGCTGGATTACATCAAGATCAAGGACATTCGGAGACATAAGTTCATGTTGGAATTCATCCGCATGGACAGGCGATGATTTCCAAAGGGGGGACTGTAGTGAACTAGGCCTCCGACCTCAACCTGTCTCTGAAGACCTTCAGGGGACAGGAACTGTTATTTCATTGATTTGAATCCAGAAATACAAATTATCTCATCAAGAGACTATATAATTGTATCATGAATTAATCAATTGAAAGAACACTCATCCTTTTTATATTATCATTACTGTTTTAGAATATCTTGATAATCAAATGTGTGTTTAGTTCATACCATTTCTAAATGTTGAAGTGAACCACTCATTTAAATCAACTGTGAAACAGTATTAATGATTTTTAAACCTCAGCAGATTTTTGATCATTCAGTTAAATGCCTATTTACGAAGTAAGTGTGCATTTAGTGATGTCGGTCGAAAGTCAGAGACAAACAGAGACGAGTTATTAGAACGAAGTGTCTTGTTTTTAAAACTAGCAGACAGTAAATAATTTCAACTGGCACCTGCGTTTGTCTCACTTCGTCATAATATTTCTCTGTCTGTACTAACCGTTCGTAAACATTCCTGCTGTCTTTTGACTCCTAGTGACCCTCTTGACATCACTAGAACCACCCCCCTGCTGGTTGTTTCAACCAATCAGGAAATACCACGTAACAGGAAGTGTATACCCCTTTAAAAAGGAACACTTCGTGGAACACTTCGTGGAACTATTCAGTTCGGTCCTGGAGTTCGGTCCTGGAACTCAGTTCAGTCCTGAAGTGCATTCCTAGAGTTCAGTGATGGAACTCAGTTGGAGTCTTAAGTCTTAGGACTAAGTCTTCAGAACTTGGAGCGGATGGATGGGACCGTGTGCCAAGGGGTCCCTCCATTTAGCGGAGTCAGGGCTCGCATCGCTGTGCACTCAACCCGAGCAGTAAATGCTCCACTTCTAAGGAAGCTTATTCGGTGGAGCCGAGTACCTCATGAGTATATGCATTTATTCTAAAGATTCCCTGCTACTTTAACCGGAGACGCTGTAAAGGGATCGTACTAATGGACTTCTGTTCCAGAGTGGAGGTATCCCCATCTAAGGTAACAAAGTCCCTGCACGTCCTGAAGTGTACCGGAAAGCTGAGAGGGGTGTCGGAGGAAGGGTGCAAAGTTCAGGTTTCACACATAGCTTCCATCTAAACCTCCTTTTAAATCTATGTCTCCTCTTTAACTTTTCTATTCACCAGTAATCTAGATGCCTTCAGAGGTGAATCAGCCTCAATCAGAAATGTTCTGTTGTCTTGTTAGTAAAGCGTGACAAGTTTATTAATCAGAAACAGACCAGCAAATCAATGTGTACATGTTTTGATGTTAAATTTTGATTCTGTTAAATAAATGACCGCATATATTCTGATGGGTCAAAGATAAAATGGTGTCTCATGTCACTGATTAAACAATCCACTCACAGTTATTTCGGTCACATGGCATAAATTTAACTCGAAAAAGAAAGAATCCGTTGTAATTAAACAATTAATATTATTTGTGCTTGAACTAGCTTTAAGAATAATTAATTAGTTGTGTGTCTACAACAAAGCTGTCCTGACATACTACAATATATATATATATATATAT
>NC_056509.1:8866819-8868737 GCF_014905685.2 Nematolebias whitei
GTATATACACACACACACACACACACACACACACACATATATATATATATATATATATATATATATATATACACACATATACACACATATATACACCGATGCACCGATCCACATTTTTTACTTCCGAACCGATCCCGATACCTAAATCTGAATATCGGCTGATACCGATCCAGTTCCGATATCATGATCATCATTGATTTTATATGAGGCTGTAATAATCTCCTCTCAAGTACAATTTGTACAAATATATGCATGCATGTCCAAAAAGGAAACTTGAGGTAAGTTTTATTAATGTTGGATAAGTTTTAAAGATAGAACTATAGTCTGCTAACACAAAACATGATTCTTTTTATTCCTAGCTTTAAAGTGGATATTAAAGTGATTAATTTAAGTGACTGTTTAGTTATTTTATATATATTTTTTTAAATAAGGGGCAGATATAAGAATTTTTTTCTTCTTTCTGCACTCTTTTCATTCAATATTTTCTTTTTGATGATTTTTTTTTTATTTTGTTTCATTTAAATGAATGAATAAATGAATTAAATTAAATAAAATTTTAAATGGCTTCAAACATCTTCTAAGTTCATAGCATAAACCAACAGACATGTTCCGGTATTTAGTATTTTACATCACTTTATAATTTAGCTAGTTATGTTTTTAATATATATAATTTTCA
This sequence comes from Nematolebias whitei, assembly GCF_014905685.2. Classification (NCBI taxonomy): domain Eukaryota; kingdom Metazoa; phylum Chordata; class Actinopteri; order Cyprinodontiformes; family Rivulidae; genus Nematolebias; species Nematolebias whitei. The sequence goes on from NC_056509.1 coordinate 8,867,496, forward strand.
AATCACGTGTTTTTCATGATTGTTTACTGTTGTACTGAAATATCTCCTAGAATGTAAACTATATCTTGACTGCAAGTATCAAGCTACGAAATCCTTTGTTTTCTACAACTGATAGTGGCTGGTCATTAATTATGAAGTTTAGCAACTTCTCTAAACATTTGAGCTCCGTGGCTTCAGCAATGTCTTCTTCTTGTTCAATCTGAAGAAGGCAGCCTGATTTGTGGCAGCCGCGCTCAGTCTGTCCCTCCTCAGAGACGGGCAGACTGAGCGGGGCAGATTGGACGTGGCTTGCCGGGGTCGAGTCGCCTGTTTCGGCTTGAGCAAAGAGTAGTGCCCCGCTGAAGCCACGGAGCTCGAATGTCCATTGTAAAACTAACTTTACCGTGGTTTAGTGTGGTGCTATGGCTCTGCAGACATTGCACGTTGCTGTTTTGTTTTGTGGTGTTTAGTGTAAAATACTTCCACACAGCGGACATGTTTCGATGAAAAGTTGGTTAGCAGTTAGCCACAGTGCTGCTAACTCAGTCCTCAAGTTGTAGCTGGCTGCAAACTACGAAATGGATTTCCAGAATGTGAGGCGGGTCTTATTACTCTGGGTTCACGATACACGCTGCAGTTCAGGAAATCCATTCCATAGTTTGAAGCTAACATGCATCATGGATCGGAAGTATCGGTAGGTGGATCGGAAAAATCCGATACGTAAATTATGCTGGTATAGGAGGCCAATACGGATACAGGATTGGACCAGCCCCATCCCTAATATACACACACACACACACACACACATTATACACATTACACATATATACACATATGTATATATATATATATATATATATATATATATGTATATGTATATATATATATATATATATATATGTATATATATATATATGTATATATATATATATATATATATATATATATATACACACACACATACATATACAGGTCCTTCTCAAAAAATTAGCATATTGTGATAAAGGTCATTATTTTCCAGAATGTAATGATAAAAATGAAACTTTCATATATTTCAGATTCATTGCACACCAACTGAAATATTTCAGGTCTTTAATTGTTTTAATGCTGATGGCATACAGCTCATGAAAACCCAAAATGCCTGTCCCAAAAAATTAGCATATCATGAAAAGGTTCTATAAACAAGCTATTAACCTAACCATCTGAATCAACGACATAACTCTAAACACCTGCAAAAGATTCCTGAGGCTTTTAAAAACTCCC
>NC_056509.1:8868837-8871035 GCF_014905685.2 Nematolebias whitei
ATATATATATATCAATCCATCCATCCATTTTCTTCTGCCTATCTGGGGTTGGGTCACGGAGGTAGCAGCCTAAGAAGGGAGGCCCAGACTGGAGGCCCAGACTTCCTTCTCCCCAGCCTCTTGGGCAAGCTCCTCTTGGGGAATCCCGAGGCGTTCCCAGGCCAGCCGAGAAACATAGTCCCTTCCAGCATGTTCTGGGTCTTCCTCTGGGCCTCCTCCCGGTGGGGGTTGTGTCTGGAACACCTCAACAGGGACGCGTCCAGGAGGCATCCTAAACAGATGCCCGAGCCACCTCAACTAGCTCCTCTCGACGTGGAGAAGCAGCGGCTCTACTCTGAGTTCCTCCCGGATGATCAAGCTTCTCACCCTATCTCTAACGGAGAGCCCAGACACCCTGCAGAGGAAACTCATTTCGGCCGCTTGTATCCGAGATCTCATTATTTCGGTCACAACCCAAAGCTCATGACCATAGATGAGGGAAACGTAGATCGATCTGTAAATTGAGAGCCTCGCCTTTTGACTCAGTTCTCTCTTCTCCACGACAGACCTGTACAGCGCCTGCTTCACTGCAGACGCTGCACCTATCCACCTATCGATCTCACGTTCCATTTTTCCCTCATTTGTGAACAAGACCCCAAGATACTTGAACTCCTCCAATTGGGGCAGGACCTCCTTCCTGACCCGGAGAGGGCACTCTACCCTTTGCTGGCTCAAGACCATGGCCTCGGATTTGGAAGAACTGATCTTCATCCCGGCCACGTCGCACTCGGCTTCGAACCGCTCCAGCGAAAGCTGTAGATCACGATCTGATGAAGCCAATAGGACCACATCATCTGAAAAAAGCAGAGACGCAATCCTAAGACCACCAAAACGGATCCCCTCCACACCTTTGCTGCGGCTAGAAATTCTGTCCATAAAAGTTATGAACAGAATCGGTGACAAAGTGCAACCTTGGCAGAGTCCAACTCACCGGGAACAAGCCCGACTTACTGCCAGCAATGCGGACCAGGCTCTGACACCGGTCATACAGGGAACCTAACAGCCCGTATCAAAGGGCCCGGTACCCCATACTCCCAGAGTACACCCCACAGGGTTCCCAGAGGGACACTGTCAAACACCTTCTCCAAGTCCACAAAGCACATGTAAACCGGTTGGGCAAACTCCCACACACCCTGCAGGACCCTGCTGAGAGTGTAGAGCTGGTCCAGTGTTCCATGGTCAGGACGAAAACTGTACTGCTCCTCCTGAATCCGAGGTTCGACTATCCGACCCTCTTCTCCAGAACCTCTGAATAGACCTTACCTGGGAGGCTTAAGAGCGTGATCACCCTATAGTTGGAACACACTCTAAGGCTCCCCTTGTTGAATAGAGGGGCCACCACCCTGGTCTGCCAATCCAGGGGAACTGCCTCCGATGTCCACACAATATTACAGAGTCGCATAAGCCAACACAACCCTACAACATCCAGAGCCTTAAGGAACTCCGGGCGAATCTCATCAATCCCTGGGGCCCTGCCACAGAGGAGCTTTTTAACCACCTTGGTGACCTCAGCACCAGAAATTGGAGGGCCCAACCCAGTCTCCGCTTCCTCTGTGGAAGACGTGCCGGTGGGATTGAGGAGGTCTTCAAAGGATTCTGCCCACCGACACACAACATTCTGAGTTGAAGTCAGCAGCACACTACTCCCACTATAAACAGTGTTGGTGGCGTTTCCCCCCCCCCCACCCCCACCCGGAGACGCTAGATGGTGGACCAGAATCGCCTCGAAGCCATGCGGAAGTCATTCTCCATGGCCTCTCCGAACTCCTCCCATGCCCGAGATTTTGCCTCAGCGACCACCCGAGCCACAAGTCGCTTGGACTGCCGGTACCCATCAGCTGCTTCCGGGGTCCCACAGGCCAAAACGAAGCTTCTTGCAACTACATTTAGACAAAGCTTCTTGAAACTACATTTAGAAGACGCTTCTTGCAACTACATTTAGACAAAACTTCTTGCAACTACATTTAGACGAAGCTTCTTGCAACTACTTTTAGAAGAAGCTTCTTGCAACTACATTTAGATAAAGCTTCTTACAACTACATTCAGAAGAAGCTTTTTGCAACTAAATTTAGAAGAAGCTTCTTGCAACTATATTTAGAAGAAGCTTCATGCAACTACATTTAGAAGAAGCTTCTAACAACTGTCGGCTGCTGAACAAT
>NC_056509.1:8871135-8874728 GCF_014905685.2 Nematolebias whitei
TAATTTCACTCTTTAAACCTAAAAAGCGAAGTGAAAACCTGTGATCTTCACGTTTATCCAGAAGGTGTCAGTACAACCTTATTAATTTTAACTCAGACACTGTTGGTGTTGTCCAGTAGGGGAGCTATAACTTCCTGTGGCGTCCGGTCGTTAGCTGTTAGCTAAAAATTAGCATCGGCTAGACTCGGATAAAACCAACATTTCTGAACGGATTTTTTACACAAGCGTGGCAAAATTTTAGCAATTAGACTTCGAAGAACCTAAACAGCGTTTCAGAACACAGCTTTAAAGCGCTTTTCAGCTTTAAAAAGCAGATTTTATTTCCCTATGAAAACGAGTTTCATTTCCGGGTCACGTGACTGAAATCACCAATGACAGAGCAGCGCGGGGTTGAGAGGAAATTACGTAGCCACGTCATTCAACTTCTCAGCGAATCAGAGCGCTCCACAGCAGCAAAATTCCACCAATCACAAAACGTTTCAGCAACTAGCATGATAGATTAGCATGAAATGAGTTCGTCAACTTTTCGTCTTTTAAACTGTCAAAATGCACTTTTTCTGTTAAAAACTGTAACGAATCAACTCTGAGCTGTACGGAGTCTGCTACTCCGGTCTCAAAAACGTTTTTCTAGCTATTTAAACAACTCGTCTGAACCTTTTTCAGAACCGAGCCGGTCCAACAGAACCTCCGTCCGTTTGGACCACAGTTTAAACAGAATAACGTTTTCCACAAAACCCAGCTTTTAGTTACCATAACAGGCGTACAATTTCAGCTTTCATAAAGACATATGACACTATTTCAGCTTTCAAAACATCACTAGCCCAACACGCTTAAACATGCAGCGTTTTGACTTCAAAGCGGCGCAGCTTGAGCTGCGTTTCAGCACAGCTGATAAACTGTTACTTTTCTTCATGCCAACATGTAAAAAACAATCTTTACACGAAATACACAGTCATTTATGAGCACGTAACGGGCCACCAAAATGTAGTATGTCATATGCTGATATATTCATACATTTTTCACGAGTTCCTCATCTTTCTGACTGTGTAAATGTCGTGCGTTGAGTTTAACAGAAATGCGAACGAGAGACGTTATTATCTTTGACCCATCAAATGAATGCGGTCATTTATTTGCAGAATCAAAGTTTAACATCAAACATTTACATTAATTTGGCAAAATATGAAAATAATAACAGACAAGTTTCACAGATAATGGACATCAATCACACGGCGGTGACTGAGGACTTTGCTTCAGATATTTCTAAGATATCTGTGCTGATTTTAGGAGAAAGGAGAGTTTAAGATGGAAAATGGAGATTTATCTTACAGAGAGATGTGTGAGGGAATTAATCTGTTTGACCAGAAACGTGCACGCTCTTTGGGGGATCAGCTTGGCCACGGTACACTTGGTCGAAAATAGAACCTTCTACCTGGTTGATGATAAAATCAGCGTCGGCGTAGGGTTCCTTTCTGACTCTTTCAGCGTCTCCATGAGGACAGCCAAACCCTTAGAGAGTCGTACGAGGTTATCCAAACAGAAGTTGTAACTCCCAAAATCCTCTCTGCATCCTGTCTCGTCAGAATTCTGAACTCCTTCCGAACTCTCTTCAGAGAGTTAAACTCTGGAACTCTTTACTCCTTAACTCTGTTACTCTCATGTTGAACTCATTCCTGAGCGCAGCAACCGACTGAACTGGGAAGTTGCCACATTTTAAATGGGTCGACTTCCGGGTCATTTGAGAGCTTTTTGATTGGTCGATGGACCAGAAAAGAGGTGTGGTTTGTGATGTAAGGTGTTATCAAAGTCAAGGGCAGAGAATGAGATTGTTTAAAAACAGACAGAAAGATTATTGGAGAAAACCAGACTTCGTGGAGTCAAACTCTCCTGTATCTTCTGTAAAGATTAAACATGACATTTCTTCTCAGTAAACATTTTAGTTGACCGAAACTCGACTTTTAACATACTTACAAATTTGCTCATTGAAGACAGAAAAATCAAGAAATGTATATTACCCTGATTTCTTCTTTGAATGAGGAATAAAAATCATTACTTACTGTTTATGTAAAATAAAAATGAGTAGTTCTCTTCAACCTGTAAACATTGAGTGAACTAACACAATTTGATTATCAAACATTTGTAAAACAGTAATGATCATAGAGAATTGTCTTTTCTACTTGATTAATTCAAGAAAGAAAGTCTCCAGATGGCTCAAACTGTATTTCTGGATGCAGATCAATGAAATAACAGTCTCTGTCCATCTGGTCAGATTTGACATGAGATCAGGTTCACTACACAACTAAAATCACAGTTATTGCTTGAGATTTCCTGTTTAGTTGTTTAGAAACACACAGTGAAGTTTGAAGTGGAAAGATACAAGAACATTGAGTAGAAGCCGGGTGTGAGAGAAGTTGAAAGATATAAAGTTCTCTGGTGTGTGTGCGAGTGTGTGCGCGCGTGTGTGTGTTTTGGTGTGCTTGTGTGTAAATGTTGGGTGGTAAAGAAGAGAAAAAGACTGATGAAGTGATGTGGTAAAAGATAAACGTAAAAGAGAAAATTAGTAAAAAAAAAAAATAATTAAAATAAAATAAAAAGGAAATGAGGAAAAAACAAACAAACCAAAAAAAATAAAATAAAAATAGCTTTGACACCGTTCACCACCACCACCAGTGCAGACACCTTACCGAGCTGTGCTTTACATTTTATTTACAAATGCCAGTTAATTTACCTCCAGTGTTACAAGCGTTAAACCAGGACTGCTCAACTAAACTGCCCAGCGGGCCACAGTTACTGAGAGCCAAGCGCTCAGGGGTCAGCTATCCACTAGTTCTTATCATTAAGTTACTTTGTTTTATAGTTAAAACTCTAGTTTTGTTTTAAGAGTGAACCCAATGGTGGACCGAACTTAGCTCACCTGTGGGCCTGACTTGGCCCGCGGGCCGTCACTTGAACAGCCTTGCTTCAAACTAACCTGTTGTTTCTTTTAATAAAGCCATGGAGTGACGTCCCGTTCCCTGAACAACTGACCATTAATATAAAGTTTATCTACAGCCACCGTAGCTCTGATGCCCTCAGACATGTATTTCTTCCTGATTGGAAACAAAACTTGCCTCCGATCGAGGATCTCTTTAGGAAATTGATCGTTCACACTGAAGTCCGTGCCACGCAGCTCTCTGCCCCGACCTCTTACCTGCTCTTTTTGTTTATAGTGTTCAAATTTAACGATAATTGGCCGAGGTCAGTTGTTATCGGCCTTCTTACCTCGGAGCCGGTGAATGCGATGGAATGTGATGTTTTTTACCATCTCACTTGGGAGTTTCAGCTATATGAGCGTTTGTTATAAAAAATTGTTGCCATGTATTTAGATAAATTTATTTGTGTTTTCTGTTTGAAGGATTTTCACCTGATTAACTGATCACCTGATTAGTGTAACCACTGTTTACCAAATCAACTGTATTATCTGTGCAACTGGTGGAATAAAAAAAGGAATGCTGAGTGAAAAAGGAAGTCTGGTCCCATTCTGTCAAGTGGACAAGTGGACACCTCACAGTAACTGAAAAGAAACTTGACATATATATACATACATACATATATAT
>NC_056509.1:8874828-8876412 GCF_014905685.2 Nematolebias whitei
ACTATTAGTTGATGTATAGGTTTAACATTACCTGATGTAGACATCTACATCAGCTAATGTTAGACCACCACATCAAGCAAAATAAGACCTCTACATAAGCTAAAATTAGATGTCTACATCAGGTAATGTTAAACCTATACATCAACTAATAGTATACCTCTACATAAGCTAGTACTAGACCTCCTATTAGCTCCTCCCAGCTATTAGACCTTTAAATCAGTTATACCACTATATCAGATAATATTACAAATTAGATGTCTACATCAGTTCAAATTAGATGTCAACATCAGCTAATATTAGATGTCTACATCAGCTAATATTAGACATCTACATCAGCTAATATTAGACCTCTACATCAGCAAATATTAGATGTCTACATCAGCTTATATTAGATGTCTACATCAGCTTATATTAGACCAATTCATCCATTAATTTTAGACCACTACATTAGCTTATATTAGATGTCTACATGAGCTAATATTAGATGTCTACATCAGCTAATATTAGATATCTACATCAGCTAATATTAGACCACTACATCAGCAAATATTAGATGTCTACATCAGCTAATATTAGATATCTACATCAGCTTATATTAGATATATACATCAGCTAATATTAGACCTCTACATCAGCTAATATTAGACCACTACATCAGCTAATATCAGACCACTACATCACTGTAAATCTCTACATCAGCTAATATAAGATGTCTACATCAGCTAATAGTAGATGTCTATATCAGATAATATTAGATGTCTACATCACCATAGATCTCTACCTCAGCTAATTAGACATCTACATCAGCTAATATTAGACCAATACATCAGCTTATATTAAACATCTACATCAGCTAATAATATACCTCTACATCAGCTTATATTAGATGTCTACATCAGTTAATATTAGATGTCTACATTAGCTAGAATTAGACGAATTCATGAGCTAATATTACACCTTTACATCAGCTAATATTAGATGTCTACATCAGCTAATATTAGACCACGACATCAGCTAATATCAGACTGCTACATCAGCTAACATTAGACCTCTACATCAGCTAATATTAGACCTCTACATCAGCTAATATTAGACCTCTACATCAGCTAATATTAGACCTCTACATCAGCTAAGATTAGACCTCTACATCAGCTAATATTAGACCTCTACATCAGCTAATATTAGACCTCTACATCAGCTAATATCAGACTGCTACATCAGCTAATATTAGACCTCTACATCAGCTAATATTAGATGTCTACATCAGCTAATATTAGACCACGACATCAGCTAATATCAGACTGCTTCATCAGCTAACATTAGACCTCTACATCAGCTAATATTAGACCACGACAACAGCTAATATCAGACTGCTTCATCAGCTAATATTAGACCTCTACATCAGCTAATATTAGACCACGACAACAGCTAATATCAGACTGCTTCATCAGCTAATATTAGACCTCTACATCAGCTAATATTAGATGTCTACATCAGCTAATATTAGACCACGACATCAGCTAATATCAGACTGCTTCATCAGCTAACATTAGACCTCTACATCAGCTAATATTAGATATCTAC
>NC_056509.1:8876422-8877226 GCF_014905685.2 Nematolebias whitei
ACATCAGCTAATACAGTACCGCTACACCAGCTATAAGACCTTTAAATAATCTAATATTAGACCACTACATCAGCTAATGTTAGAACAATATATCAGATAATATTAGACGGCAACATCCGCTAATATTAAACCAATACATCAGCTAATATTAGAACAATATATCAGATAATATTAGACCTCTACATCAGCTAATATTAGATGAATACATTAGCTAATAATAGACATATACATCAGCTAATATTAGATCTCTACATCATCTAATATTAGACCAATACATCTGCTAATAGTAGACATCTACATCAGCTAATATTAGACCAATACATCAGCAAATAATAGACCTATCCATCAACTAATAGTAGTTCTCCATATCAGCTAATACAGTACCTCTCCACAAGCTATTAGACCTTTAAATCAGCTAATATTAGACCAATACATAAGCTAATATTAGACTTCTACATCCACTAATATTAGACCAATACATCCGCTAATAGTAGACATCTACATCAGCTAATACTAGACCTTTACATCAGCTAATATTAGATCGGTACATCAGCTAATATTAGACCACTACATAAACCAAAATTAGACCGCTACCTTAGCTAAAATTAGATGTCTACATCAGGTAATGTTAGACCTATACATCAACTAATAGTAGGCCTCTATTAGCTCATCCCAGCATATATAACTTAAAATCAGCTAATATTAGACCACTATATAAGATAATATTAGACCGCTACATCCGCTAATATTAGACCAGTACAACAGCTAATAACTGACCAATACATCTGCTAATATTAGACATCT
>NC_056509.1:8877236-8877528 GCF_014905685.2 Nematolebias whitei
TGACCAATACATCTGCTAATATTAGACATCTACATCAGCTAATATTAAACCAATACACTAGCTAATATTAGACATCTACATCAGCTAATATTAGACCTCTTCATCAGCTTATATTAGACCAATACATATGCTAATCTTAGACCTCTACTTCATCTAATATTAGACCAATACATCAGCTAATAGTAGACATCTACATAAGCTAATACTAGACCTTTACATAAGCTAATATTAGATCAGTACATCAACTAATATTAGACCAATACATTAGCTAATATTAGACATCTACATCAGC
>NC_056509.1:8877628-8879655 GCF_014905685.2 Nematolebias whitei
ACTATTAGTTGATGTATAGGTTTAACATTACCTGATGTAGACATCTAATTTTAGCTGATGTAGCGGTCTAATTTTGAATGATGTAGTGGTCTAATATTAGCTGATGCAGCGATCTAATATTAGTTGATGTAAAGGTCTAATATTAGCTGATGTAGATGTCTACTACTAGCAGAAGTATTGGTCTAATTTTAGATGATGTAGAGATCTAATATTAGCTGATGTATATGTCTATTATTAGCTAATGTATTGGTCTAATATTAGCTGATGTAGAGGACTAATACTAGCTGATATATTGGTCTAATATTAGCTGATGTATTGGTCTGTTATTAGCGGATGTTGCGGTCTAATATTAGCTGATGTAGTGGTCTAATATTAGTTGATTTAACAGGTCTAAAAGCTGATGTAGCAATACTTTATTAGCTGATGTGGAGGACTCCTATTAGTTGATGGATAGGTGTAACATTAGCTGATGTAAACATCTAGTTTTAGCTGATGTAGAGATCTACGGTGATGCAGAGGTCTAATATTAGTGATGTAGCGGTCTGATATTAGCTGATTTAGTGGTCTAATATTAGCTGATGTAGAGGTCTAATGTTAGCTGATGTAGCAGTCTGATATTAGCTGATGTAGATATCTAATGTTAGCTGATGTAGATATCTAATGTTAGCTGATGTCGACATGTAATTTTAGCTGATGAGACATCTAATATTATCTGATATAGTGGTCTAATATTAGCTGATTTTAAGGTTTATATGCTGGGAAGAGCTAAAAGGAGTTCTAGTATTAGCTTATGAAGAGGTCTCCTATTAGTTGATGTATAGGTCTAAAATTACCTGATGTAGACATCTAATTTTAGCTGATGTAGCGGTCTAATATTAGCTGATGTACCAATCTAATATTAGCTAATGTAAAGGTCTAGTATTAGCTTATGTAGATGTCTGCTATTAGCTGATGTATTGGTCTAATATTAGATGATGTAGAGGTCTAATATTAGCTTATGTATTGGTCTAATATTAGCTGATGTAGAGGTCTAATATTAGCAGATGTGTTGGTCGATTATTAGCTGATGTATTGGTCTAATATTAGCTGATGTAGTGGTCTAATATTAGATGATGTAGATGTCTAATATTAGCTAATGTTTTGGTCTAATATTAGCTGATGTAGATGTCTAATATTAGCAGATGTAATGGTCAGTTATTAGCTGATGTATTGGTCTAATATTAGCTGATTTAAAGGTCTAATAGCTGATGTAGAGGTACTCTATTAGCTGATATGGAGGACAACTATTAGTTGATGGATAGGTCTAATATTAGCTTATGTAGAGGTCAAACATTAGCTGATGTATTGGTCTAATATTAGCTGATGTAGACATCTAATTTGAACTGATGTAGACATCTAATATTATCTGATATAGTGGTCTAATATTAGCTGATTTAAAGGTCTATATGCTGGGAGGAGCTAATAGGAGGTCTAGTATTAGCTTATGAAGAGGTCTACTATTAGTTGATGTATAGGTCTAACATTACCTGATGTAGACATCTAATTTTAGCTGATGTAGCGGTCTAATTTTGGTTGATGTAGTGGTCTAATATTAGCTGATCTAGAGGTCTAATATTAGCAGATGTATTGGTCGATTATTAGCTGATGTATTTGTCTAATATTAGAGGATGTAGCAGTCTAATATTAGCTGATGTGGTGGCCTAATATTAGATGATGTAAAGGTCTAATATTATCCGATGTATTGGTCTATATTAGCTGATTTAAAGGTCTAATAGATGATGTAGAGGTCCTGTATTAGCTGTTATGGAGGACTACTATTAGTTGATGGATAGTTCTAATATTAGATGATGTAGAGGTCTAATTTTAGCTGATGTATTGGTCTAATATAAGCTGATGTAGATGTCTAATATTAGCTGATGTAGGTGTCTAATATTAGCTGATGTATTGGTCTAATATAAGCTGATGTAGATGTCTAATATTAGCTGATGTAGATGTCTAATATTAGCTAATGTATTGGTCTAATATTA
>NC_056509.1:8879755-8881462 GCF_014905685.2 Nematolebias whitei
TAGATGTCTACATCAGGTAATGTTAAACCTATACATCAACTAATAGTATACCTCTACATAAGCTAATATTAGACCTCCTATTAGCTCCTTCCAGCTATTAGACCTTTAAATCAGTTATACTGCTATATCAGATAATATTACAAAGTAGATGTCTACATCAGTTCAAATTAGATGTCAACATCAGCTAATATTAGATGTCTACATCATCTAATATTAGATGTCTGCATCAGCGTATATCTCTACATCAGCTCAAATTAGATGTCTACATCAGCTAATATTAGATGTCTACATCAGCTAAAATTAGCTGTCTACATCAGCTAATATTAGATGTCTACATCTGCAAATATTAGATGTCTACATCAGCTAAAACTAGACCACTACATCAGCTAATATTAGATGTCCACATCACCGTAGATCTCTACATGAGCTAATATCAGACTGCTACATCAGCTATTTTTAGATGTCTACATTATCATAGATCTCTACATCAGCTAATATTAGATGTCTACATCAGCTAATATTAAATATTAACATCAGCTAATATTAGATGTCTACATCAGCTGAATTTAGACCACTACATCAGCTAATATCAGACCGCTTCATCACAAATATTAGACCTCTGCATCATTGTAGATCTCTACATCAGTTAATATTAGGTATCTACATCATCTAATATTAGACCACTACATCAGCTAATATTAGACATCTACATCAGCTTATATTAGACTGCTACATCAGCTAATTTTAGGCCTCTACATCATCTAACTTTAGACCAATTCATCAGCTAATATTAGATCTCTACATGTGCTAATATTACATATCTAAATCAGCTAATATTAGACCACTACATCAGCTAATATCAGACCGCTACATCACTAATATTAGACTTCTACATCACTGTAAATCTCTACATCAGCTAATATTAAATGTCTACATCAGCTAATATTAGATGTCTATATCAGATAATAATATACCTATACATCAACTAATAGTAGACCTCTACATAAGCTAATACAAGACCTCCACATCAGCTAATACAACACCTCTACATCAGCTATTAGACCTTTAAATCAGCTAATTTTAGACCAATACATCAGCTAATATTAGACCTGTACATCACTGTGCATCTCTACATCAGCTAATGATAGACATATCCATCAACTAATAGTAGTCCTCCACATCAGCTAATACAGTACCTCTAAATCCGATATTAGACCTTTAAATCCGCTAATATTAGACCAATACATCAGATAATATTAGACAACTACATAAGCTAATTTTAGATCACTACATCAGGTAAAATTAGACCACTACATCAACTAAAATTAGACCTTTAAATCAGCTAAAACTAGATGTCTTTATCAGCTAATGATAGACATATACATCAACTAATAGTAGACCTCTACATACTCTAATAGTAGACCAAAACATCAGCTAATAATCGACCAATACCTCTGGTAATATTAGACCTCTACATCAGCTAATATTAGACCAAAACATTAGCTAATTTTAGACATCTACATCAGCTAATATTAGACCTATCCATCAACTAATAGTAGTCCTCCTTATCAGCTTATACCATACCTCTACATCATCCATTAGACCTTTAAATCAGCTAATATTAGACCACTACATCAGTTAATATTTGACCGCTATATCCGCTAATATTAGACCTCTACATCAGCTAATATTACACAAATACATCAG
>NC_056509.1:8881562-8885319 GCF_014905685.2 Nematolebias whitei
CCAATACATCAGCTAATATTAGACCTCTACATCAGCTAATATTAGACTGCTATATCAGCTAAAATTAGATGTCTACTTCAGCTATTTCATATTATACTAGACATCTACTTCAATGGCTCTCATGGAAATAATAGAACAAATAACTACTGCTGTTGATAAAAAACAGTATTGTGTTAGTATTTTTGTTGATTTAAAAAAAAGCATTCGATACTATTGACCACACTATTCTCCTTGAAAAATTAAATAAATATGGTATAAGAGGACCAGCATTACACTGGGTATCTAGCTATTGAAAAGATAGGAAACAGTTTGTACAAATAAATGGTGTAAGATCGGACCTGTGCAATATCACTTGTGGAGTTCCTCAAGGCTCTGTACTTGGACCAAAGTTATTTATTTTGTATGTGAATGACTTAGTGAATGTATCAGGACTCCTCAAATGTGTCCTTTTTGCAGATGACACCACATTTTTTTGTTTGGGTAAAGATGTAAAACGGATGTTGGAATTGATGAAGACAGAATTTGATAAAATACAAACTTGGTTTAAACTTAATAAATTATCATTAAATTTAGATAAAACTAAATACATGATATTTAGTAACAAAAAGAAAACTGTTGACGATCCATTTAAAATTTAGGGTGTTGAGATTTGTAGAGTTAATGAGATGAAATTTTTGGGTGTAATCATTGATGAACAGCTAACATGGAAAAATCACATAAATTCTGTAAGAACAAAAATATCTAAATCTATTACAGTACTATACAAAGTCAGGGAATTATTAAATGATAAAGCTCTGTACATGTTGTATAACACAATCATTGTTCCACATTTAATCTATTGCATTGATGTTTGGGGGAAAGCGTGTAAAACATTTACAAAACCTATTTTTATTTTACAGAAAAGAGCTGTAAGAATCATCACCAGAAAGCATTACAGTCACCCATCAAGCACATTATTTTATCAACTGAAGTTATTGAAGTTCCATGATTTGGTAGTTTATAGTATTTTATCAGTTATGTATAGGGCTCAAAATAACACATTACCATTAAATATCCAAAGAAATTTTGTTAAAAGACAAAGTTGTTACAATCTCAAGGGGATAGAAATATTTGTCAAACCAAAATTCAGAACTAGTCTGAAGGGAAGGTCTACCTCAATCCAAGGAGTTGGATTGTGGAATGGTCTGAAGAGTGATGTGAAAAATGCCAAGTCAATGTGTACATTTAAGAAAAAAATCAAAGCTGAATTGTTAAAAAAGTATATATGAAGTAGCTTAGTGTGTGTTTTGTATTAGAATTAGAAAAATTAGAGAGTTATTCATTTTGTTCTGTTAATTGAAAATTATTATGATTGAAATAATAGTTTGAAAAAAGGGGCAGATATAATAAGATTTTTTCTTCTTTCTGCTGCCTTTCATTTAAATCTCTTGTATCTTTTTTAATATTGTTATGGAATTGTTTTGTACTTTTTTTAAATGAATAAACTTTATACCATACCATACTTCAGCAATGATAAGACCTATGAATCACCCAATATTAGACCACTATATCAGCTAATATTAGACCTCTACATCAGCTAATATTAGATGTGTACTTCAGCTTATACTAGCCATCTACTTCAGCTAATATAAGACCTTTAAATCACCTAATGTTAGACCTCTACATCAGCTAATATTAGACCGCTACCTCAGCTAATATTATAATTCTACATCGTCATAGATCTCTACATCAGCTAATATTAGATGTGTACTTCAGCTTATACTAGACATCTACTTGAGCAAATATAAGACCTATAAATCACCCAATATTAGACCACTATATGAGCTAATATTAGACCTCCACATTAGCTAATATCAGACCTCTACATCAGCTAATGTTAGACCTCTACATCAGCTAATATTATACTTTGTCATGAGCTAATATTAGATATCTTCATCAGCTAATATTAGACCTCTACATCAGCTAAAGTTAGACTGCAACATCAGATAAAATTAGATGTCTACATCAACTATTAGAACTCTACATAAGCTAATTCTAGACCTCCAAATCAGCTAATACTATACCTTTACATCCACTGTTAGACCTTTACATCAGCTAATATTAGACCTCTACATCAGCTAAAATTAGACCTCCACATCTGCTAATATTATACTTCTACATCAGCTAAAATTAGATGTCTACTTCAGCTAATTTTAGATGTCTACATCAGCTAAAATTAGACTGCTACATCGCCATGGATCTCTACATCTGCTAATATTAGACCTCCATATCAGCTAAAATTAGATGTTTAAATCAGCTATCGGATGTCTACTTCAGCTTATACTAGACATCTACTTCAGCTAATAGAAGACCTTTAAATCACATAATATTAGACCACTATATCAGCTAATATTAGATCTCTACATCAACTAATATTATACTTGTACGTCAGCTAATATTTGACCGCTACATCAGCTAAAATTAGATGTCTACATCAACTATTAGAAGTCCATCCATCCATCCATTATCTTTACCCGCTTATTCCATTTTGGGTCACGGGGGTCGCTGGTGCCCATGTCCAGCAATCACTGTGCGAGAGGCGGGGTACACCCTGGACGGGTCACAAGTCCATCACAGGGACACATAGAGACAAACGAGACAAACAACCATTCACACTCTCACTCACACCTAGGGACAATTTAGAGTTACCAATCAGCCTAACATGCATGTTTTTGGTCTGTGGGAGGAAACCAGAGCACCCGGAGAAAACCCACGCATGCACGGAGAGAACATGCGAACTCCACCCAGAAAGGCCCCTGGACCGGGGTTTGAATCAAGGACCTGCTCGCTGAGAGGCAGCAGCTCTACCAGTGCCACCGTGCTATTAGAAGTCTACATAAGCTAATACTAGACCTCTATATCAGCTAATACAATACCTCTACATCCACTATTAGACCTTTAAATCAGCTATTATTAGACTTCTACATCAGCTAATTTTAGACCTCTATATCAGCTAATATTAGACCTCTACATCAGCTAATATTAGACCTCTACATCAGCTAATATTACACCGCTACATCAGCTAATATTAGATCGCTAAATCAACTAATATCAGACCTCTACATCAGCTAATATTAGACCTCTGTTACTGTTGATCTCTACATAAGCTAATATTAGATCTTTACATCAATATCAGACCTCTACATCAGCTAATATTAGACCTCTACATCAGCTATCATTAGATGTCTACATCAGCTAATATTAGACGTCTACATCAGCTCATATTAGACCAGTACATCAGATAATATTAGACTGCTACATCAGCTAAAATTAGACTGCTACATCAACTAAAATTAGATGTCTACATCAGCTCATATTAGACCTGTACATCAGATAATATTAGACTGCTACATCAGCTAAAATTAGACTGCTACATCAACTAAAATTAGATGTCTACATCAGCTCATATTAGACCTGTACATCAGATATTAGACTGCTACATCAGCTAAAATTAGATGTCTACATCAGCTCATATTAGACCTGTACATCAGATAATATTAGACCGCTAAATCAGCTAATTTTAGACTGCTACATCAGCTAATATTAGACCTCTACATCAGATAATATTAGACCGCTAAATCAGCAAATTTTAGACTGCTACATCAGCTAATATTCGACCTCTACATCAGATAATATTGGACCGCTACATCAGCTACAATTAGACCTCTACTTCAGCTAATTTTAGACGTCTACATCAGCTAATATTAGAACTTTACTT
>NC_056509.1:8885329-8942757 GCF_014905685.2 Nematolebias whitei
TCAGCTAATTTTAGACGTCTACATCAGCTAATATTAGAACTTTACTTCAGCTAATATTAGACCTCTACATCAGCTAATATTAGACCGCTAAATCAGCCAATTTTAGACTGCTACATCAGCTAATATTAGACCTCTACATCAGATAATATTAGACCGTTAAATCAGCAAATTTTAGACTGCTACATCAGCTAATATTCGACCTCTACATCAGATAATATTGGACCGCTACATCAGGTAAAATTAGATGTCTACATCAACTATTAGACCTCTACATAAGCTAATACTAGACCTCCATATCAGCTAATACTATACCTCTACATTTGCTATTAAACCTTTAAATCAGCTATTATTAGACTGCTACATCAGCTAATATTAGACCTGTACATCGCCACAGATGTCTACTTCAGCTAATATTTGACCTCTACATAATCTAATATTAGACCGCTACCTCAGCTAATATTAGATGTCTACTTCAGCTTATACTAGACATCCACTTCAGTTAATATAAGAATACTATATCAGCTAATATTAGACCTCCACATCAGCTATTATATATTATATATACATGAGCTAATATTAGACTGCTACACTTTTCACAAACACTGTTTAGCTTGTTGCAGTTTTCATATGCTAACAATATTTTAGCCTTTAGCTTGGCCCGTGCAAATATTTTTGGCCTTTTCTGCCCACTCCGTGCCTTTTGACTGATTAACTATTGAACTGTTTTGGAAACTATTTGACTGAACATCACTTCAAAGTTGAACTATCCCTTTAAACTGTTTTAGGCATGTGTTTTGAAGGATGTGGACCTTGTAGTGCTGCAACAAAGTTTCACATCAATACCAGCCCTACATAAGAACTGCATTCAGGATCATAAATACTTGAAATAGTTTAAGCTCCTCTGACTTTAGACTCCCCTTATTAGGAAACGGTTCTCCTTTCTTCCCGAAGACAATTGTCTGTCCATGTTTCTGGGCGTAACTAATGTCCTAAAATGGTCTTATTGTTCTGCTGCAGCATGATTTATAAAATCCTGTGGTTTTTCCACTCAATGGTCAGTGACTTCATTTGTGCATTTCCTCCTACAGAATAGTGGTTTGGACCTTGTCCCCTCTGCATTTTTTCTAACACAATTGGCACTCAGCGTGCTGTTTCTGGGAATTTACTTGTGGTCAAAATGAAACTGAGTAATAGAAAAATAAACTCCCTCGCAAAAAATAAAACATGAGAAAGAGTGTGTAATAATGGCCACTGAACATTTGGCATGATGTGGTTGGACAGCGCACATAAATAAAATCACCCACATTCTTAATCGTTTCATTGTTTTAATAAATGCCCTTCCTTTGAAATGATAGTTCAGCTGTTTTCAAGTGGGGCTTTGGGGAAAGATTATGGACAATAAACATCTTACCTGTTGTAGATAGCTCTTTGAACAACTTTAAGTCGTTATGTCTCAATTGGTGTCGACTGTTGGAGATTAGTTGGTGAAGGACATTTCTGAGTCTCTAGTATGTCTCAAAATGTTTGCAGGATATTGTGTGTGTGTGAGTCTCAGAGGAACTAAAGTCTTGTCAACTGGGTGGGTGGATGGATGGATTGATGGATGTGCAGGTGGGTGGGTGGGTGGATGAAGTGTACTCTTTAAATGTGGGGAAGTGTCCTGAGTCAGGTAGAATGTGTGAGTGGAGGAAGGCAAGACAATAATGTGCATGACCTTAAATACAGTTTTGGAAGTCGTCTACACAAAAATAAGTCTGGAAAAAAAAAGTCAACTTTGCTAAACATGGCTGGAAGGACTTACTGGTCTCAAGCACTCAGAACTCTGTGGATATAACTGGGACCCTGTGTACAAAATTTCCACCAAAAGTGTTACATATGGTGCAAATGACAAATAAACTCAGACTCTGCAACGTTTGCCTGTTTTCTGGGGCCATGCTTTTCAGAATCCAGTTCAAAGGAATCTTCTATGAGCGATGTAATGCATCTAAAAATAGGTTTTGGTTTTATCCCCCACCACTATGTTTGGAGTTGCCAATAACTAGTCTCTAACAGTGGCCGGACAGGCAGATATTGAATTTAGTTTGGAGAAAGAGTTTACACCAAACAGGACTGATGGGCTAACAGCTAGTCCGACTGTAACTAAGACCGACATGGACTGCTGTTGTCTTAAAACACGTCAGATGATGAAAATTTAATGGCAGTTCATGTGAATGATAATTTATAGATGTTTACATCCGCATCAGGTTACTGTATAATTCTATAGTTGTTTTTAAATACAAATAACTGAACAACTAACTGTACTTGTGCTGCTTCGGGACAGCTCCAGCATGAATGCTAGAACATCCCTGATGAAATAACTGTAATCCAAAACTGATGGAGCTGTAAAGGTTTATAAAACAGTGTTCACATGAACTATGACATTTAGAGAATATGACATTGATCCACTTTAGCCTTTAGTGTGTTTAGACTAACCATTGGTTCGTCAGTCCTGTTTTCATTGTCGTCTACCGTTGTCATCATTCTTTGTTAAACCAGGTCTCTCTTGTAAATGAGTCCTCGAGGCTCAATGAGACTAACCGGTAGAAATAAAGGTTGAATTGAACTGAATATTAGCTCTGGAGCTAATGTTGTATATATTAGCTCTGAAGTTAATGCAAAGCTGAGTCATTTCTGCATTCTCTCTGTCAGCATGCTCCAGTTCAAATTAAAAGGCTTAATATCAGAAAATGTCCAAAATTAACATTCAAGCTGAATGGAGCATCTTTACATCATTTACCCAGAATGCATTGCAGCGATTGTTTATCAATTAACTAGTCAAAGATCATTTTAAGGACTTATCTACAACAAAGAAGATGCTAAATATTCATAATTTTTCCAGCAAACCTCTTTCTAATTAGCTGAACTATGCCGACTTGAAAGCTGTGTAACAGTGATATATTGAAGCATAATATAAAAACATGGAAATGTACAAACTCTGCAGTGGCTTTTTTAGACATGAAAAAAAAAGATAAAATATACTAACTGTTTTCTTTAAAACACTTTTGCTTCAAAATGATGTTTTCATCTTTCGGAGTACAAAAATTTATAAAGTATATTTCTCTTTACAGCGTAAATCCAGTCCACTCATATCAGTTTCTCTGACTGTCTATGGCTTTTTCCCATCAAGTCCAAAAGAGAGGCTCTCTGTACGAAAACTGAGACCACGGGTTCCCATCAGAGGGTCTCGTACAGCAGCATTCCGCTGAAGAAGGTCAAAGGTTCAGATGAGAAGGCCAGCTTGCCAGTGACGAGGTCGATAGAGACGGTTTCCCCAGCTTCCAAGGGTAGGATGATGTTAAACACGGCCACTGCTCCAGGGATGTGTTTGGCCTCTGCCATGGGCTTCTCCAGGCCCTCAGGCTGGTATCCAGCTGAATCCACTCGGGCAACACCAGTGTTGGACTTGGAAAACACAGCCTCGATCTTCATGTTTTTGTGACCCGTCAGGATGCCACTGAAGAAGTACTTTCCACTCACAGGAGCTGTGAAAATACCTGGAGGATGAAGAAATAAGGAGAATGTAGAATGAAGGAGAGTGTTGATGTCAGACCACAGGAGAAGCTTCTTTTTTCAGAGCTGCTTTAACTACACAAGGCTGGTCATTTTACAGATCAGTTTCAGATGGATGATTAAGACTCACTAAACCTTAAATCTGTGTTAGGAAAAAATTGTTTTATGGTAAATGGACTGGACTTATATAGTACCTTTCTATCTAATTAAGATACTCAAAGCTCTTTACAACACAATCTGTGCCCTCATTTACCTCCACGCACACATTCAAGCACTCTACTACATCCCTAGAAAATTTCCAGAGCTATCCCTTAGTTATGCTGCTATACAGCAGATTTAGACTGCTGGAGGACAAACTGACCACATTTCTTCACTCTGCTGTGGTCTTCACTTACTTTACCTGTTTTGTATTTGTTATTATTTATATCCTTATCATGCTTTTTATTTTTGGTAAACCAGCCACTAGGGAGCACAAGCCAGTGCATCTCTTGTGCTGGTCCCAAGTCCGGGTAAACGGTGAGAGTTGTGTTAGGAAGGGCATCCGACGTAAAACACTTTTGCCAAAATTTTAATGCGAGTTCATTAAAGTGATACCATATCGGATCGGACAAGGTCAGGGTTTACAATAACCGCCAGGGTGCCGGCAGAAATTGTGCTACTGTTAGTCGAAGACCACGAGGAGGTAAACGTGTCAGGAGACAGAGGGAGAAGAGGAAAGTCAAGAATGTAGGACTGAGGATTGCAACTCTTACTGTGGAGACAATGACAGGCAAAGGTGACATGATGGCTGACATGATACAGAGAAGGAAGGTAGATGTTTTACGTGTCCAAGAAACCAAGTGGAAAGGCAGCAAGGTTAGCAGCATTGGAGCAGTGTTGAAACTGTTTTACCAAGGTGTAGATAGAAAGAGAAATGGAGCAGGGGTGGTACTGAAAAAGGAGTTGGCAAAGAATGTAGTAGAGGTGAAAAGAGTGTCAGATAGGGTGATGTGTCTGAAGGTAGAAATAGAAGGTCTAATGCTAAACATTGTCAGTTGTTTTGTTCCACAGTTTGGATGTGATGTGGAGGAGAAAGATATATTTTGGAAATATATGGATGAAGTGATAGAGAGTATTCCCAGGGAGGAGAGAGCGGCATTTGGAGCAGACCAGAATGGACATGTTGGTAAAGGAAACAGAGGGTAAGTTTGGTGTCAAGAAAAGATGGTGGTGAATTTTGCCAAGAGAATGGAAATGGCTGTAGTCAATACTTATTTCCAAAACAGGGAGGTACATAGAGTGACCTATAAGAGTGGAGGAAGGAGTAAGCAGGTCGACTACATTCTGTGTAGAAGAGGAAACCTGAGGGAGATTGGGGACTGTAAGGTTGTGGCAGGGGAGAGCGTGGCCAGGCAGCATCGGATGGTTGTGTGTAGAATGACTGTTGTTGTGAAGAAGAGAAAAAGTCAAATCAGAGAAGATCAAATGGTGGAAGATGAAGAAGGAAGAATGTTGAGAAATTCAGAGAGGGGAAGATTAGTGAGGATGAAGTCCAGAAAGCTCTGAAAATAATGAAGAAGGGGAAGGCAGTATGACCTAATGACATACCAGTGGAGGTTTGAAAATATCTTGTAGAGATAGCAGTAAGGTTCTTGACTTAAATATTTAATGGCATATTTGAGGGTGAGGAAATACCTGAGGAATGGAGGAGAAGTGTGCTGGTGCTCATTTTTAAGAACAAGGGTGACGTTCAGAGTTGTAGCAACAACAGGGGAATTACGTTGATGAGTCACACAATCTGCAATATATAAGCTTACAGAACACCACAGCTTTATAACTTGTTGTAAACACACTCGTTTCTTTGAATTGATAAATCTCCTTAGATGAGAAGCAAAATGTCTTCAGTTACAAATAATGTCCAAGTCTTTTGTTTTAACCTTTTTTGGATTTACCATGTCCTGGATGACTGAGAATCTTCACCAGTGTCACACAATGAAGATCTGGGAGAGAATTGTGGAAGCTAGAGTTAGATGTGAGGTGACTATTTATGAGCAGTGGTATGGTTTCATAGAAATAACTCCATAGTGTCTTTGTGGATTTAGAAAAAGCATATGACAGGGTGTTGAGGAAGGAGGTCTGGTATTGCATGAGGAAATCTGGAGTGGCAAAGAAGCACTGTATGTTAGACTGGTACAGAACATGTATGAGGACAGCAGGACATGTATGAGGACAGCAGGATAGTGGTGAGATGTGCTGTAGGAGTGACAGATAGCCTCAAGGTGGAGGTGGTATTGCATCAAGGATCGGCTCTAAGCCCCTTCTTGTTTGTTCTAGCAATGGACTGACTAACAGATGAGGTCAGGCTGGAATCCCCATGGACTATGATGTTTGCAGATGACATTGTGATATGTGGTGAGAACAGGGAACAGGTGGAAGAGAACTTGGAGAGGTGGAGGTATGCACTTCAAAGAAGAGGAATGAAAGTCAGCCGTTGTAAGATTGAGTACATGTGCGTGAATGACAGGGAGGCTGGTAGAACAGTGAGAATACAAGGAGCAGAGGTCACAAAGGTGCAGGACTTCAAGTACTTAGGGTCCACTGTCCAGGAAAATGGAGAGTGTGGTAAAGAGGTGAAAAAGAGAGTCCAGGCAGGACGGAGTGGATGGAGAAAAGTTTCAGGAGTGATTTGCCACAAAAGGGTGTCAGCAAAGGTCAAAAGAAAAGTTTACAAAACAGTGGTGAGACCAGCTATGTGTTATGATCTGGAGACAGAGGAGTGGACAAAAAGACAGGAGAACTAAAAGTGGCAGAAATGAAAATGTTGAGGTTCTGTTTAGGAGTGACAAGGATGGATAAGATTAAGAATGAGATTATTCAAAGATTCAAGGTTCTTTATTTGTCATTTGCACCCCATATGGTACATGTGGTCGAACAAAATTATGTACACAGGGTCCCAGTTACACCAAACAATAAAATGTAAAAGAAAAACAGTAATAAGATCTAAGATATGAACTAAGAAAAACATCAACTAAACATACACTAAGCAGGAGTAGCATAAAAACATTACATCAAACAGCAGCACGAACATGAGTCTGTGTGAGCAGATGAGCACGCATGAACACATCAACATGAAAGAGATCAGCAGCAACATGATGACATTTTTTCACAGTGAATATCCTGGTTAGAGACTCATGAGTCTAACAGCCTCAGGGTAGAAGCTGTTCCTCAATCTAGTGGTTCTACACTTAATGCTCCTTAATCTCCTTCCTGGGGGGAGCGGGGCAAAAAGTGTATGGGCTGGGTGAGTGGGGTCCTTCGTGATGCAGGTGGCCCTCTTCCTGCATCTAGAGGTGTAGATGTCTGTGATGGTGGGGAGGCTGACTCCAACAGACTTCAGTGCAGCCTTCACCATTCTCTTCAAAGCTTTTCTTTCTGCAGCTGTGCAGCCTCCATGCCACATGTTGATGCTGGAGCACAGGATACTCCCCACTGCACACCTGTACAAGGAGGTGAGGACTGAGCTTCCCAGACCAGCTTGCCTCAGCCGCCTGAGGAAGTAGAGTCTCTGATGAGCTTTCTTAATCAGGCTGGAAGTGTTGTTGCCCCAGCTGAGGTTGTCATTCATGTGTACATCTAAGTACTTGTAGCTGGAGACCACTTCCACCGCAGATCCTCTTATTTTCAGGGGGGTGTAGGTGTGTTTGTTCCTTCTGAAGTCCACGATCATCTCTTTTGTAAATGGTAAATGAACGGTACTTATATAGCGCCTTTCTATCTTATTTCAAGATACTCAAACCGCTTTACACTACAATCTGTGTCCTCATTTACCCATTCATACAGCACTCTACTAAATCTCTACAAAGCTAATTGAACAAATCATTCTAATGCGACTAATCAGTGCTTTTAGATCACATTCATACACCGATGGGACACACATCAGAAGCTATGAGGGGTTCAGTGTCATGCCCAGGGACACTTCAGCATGTGACTGCTGGTGGATTCAAACCCCCAACTCTCGCATTGGAGGACGACTGCTCTAACCACTCAGCCACAGCCACTGTCTTCTTCACATTGATGTGAAGGTTATTCTCTTTGCACCAGCTCTCCAGGTGTTCCACCTCCTGCCTGTAGATGGACTCATCATTATTTGTGATGCATTCCAGCACCACTGTATCATCTGCAAACTTTACAATGACAGCTTGGGTGGGTAGCTGCACAATGTGGGGGAGTGGTGGCGCAGAGGTTAGAGAGGTGGGCCTGTGATCGGAAGATCGCCGGTTCACGCCCCGGTTCCGACAACATCAAAAATGTAGGTGGGGTAGGTGAAGCACCCACATTTGCCCCTACCCTCATTCGCCCCACTCTGGGCCCATGGGCAAGGCCCTTGACCCCCCCCCCCCCCCCCCCCCATCTGCTCCCTAAACAGATCTCTGTTGAAAATAAGTTCTTGTGGCTCAATGAGACTACCTGTATAAATAAAGGGTAAATGAAAAACACAAACAAACAAACAATCATATATGAGCAGAGTGAATAGGAGAGGGTTCAACACACATCCCTGAGGAAAGCCAGTAGTGAGGGTTATGGTGGAGGAGGAACAGTTGTGGATCCTCACAGACTGAAGTCTGTTTGTTAAGAAGTCTAGGACCGAGATGCAAATGGGGGGGCTTAGTCCTAGTGTGAATAGTTTGTCCATCAGGGTTTGCGGGATCATGGTGTTGAAGGCAGATGTGAAGTCCACAAAGAGCATACGCAAGTTGGAGTTCTTCTGCTCCAGGTGGGTGAGAGCAGTGAGGACTACAGAGGAGATGGCGTCCTTCGTTGATGGGTTCTCGTGGTATGCATACTGATGAGGGTCCTCACTGATGCTGATGGTTGTTTTGATGTGGGTCATGACCAGTTTTTCGAAGCATTTAGCGACAATCGGGGTGAAGGCCACTGGCCGATAGTCATTCAGACCAGTCACTGTAGAGCTTTTTGGGACTGGGATGATGGTGGCAGTCTTAAGGCAGGTCAGAGTCAGAGTTTCTTTATTGTCATTCGCACCTCATGTGGTACATGTGGTGGAGCGAAATTATGTACACAAGGTCCCAGTTACATCCAACAATAAAATGTATAAGAAAAACAGTAATAACATCTAAGATATGAACTAAGAAAAACATCAACTAAATATACACTAAGCACTCATAACATAAACCATTGAACATCAGCACAAACATGAATATGAGTCTGTGAGCAGATGTGCACGCATGAACACATCAACATTGAAACAGATCAGCAGCAACATGAAACAGATCAGCAGCAACATGATATGGTTTTTCACAGTGATTATTCTAGTTAGAGATTCATGAGTCTAACAGCCTCAGGGTAGAAGCTGTTCCTCAGTCTAGTGGTTCTACACTTAATGCTCCTTAACCTCCTTCCTGAGGGGAGTGGGGCAAAAAGTGTGTGTGCTGGGTGAGTGGGGTCCTTCATGATGCAGGTGGCCCTCTTCCTGCATCTGGAGGTGTAGATGTCTGTGATGGTGGGGAGGCTGATTCCGACAGATTTCTGTGCAGCCTTCACCACTCTCTGCAAAGCTTTTCTTTCTGCAGCTGTGCAGCCTCCATGCCACACATTGATGCTCGAGCACAGGATGCTCTCCACTGCACACCTGTAGAAGGAGGTGAGGACTGAGCTTCCCAGACCAGCTCGCCTCAGCCGTCTGAGGAAGTAGAGTCTCTGATGAGCTTTCTTGATCAGGATGGTGGTGTTGTTGCTCCAGCTGAGGTTGTCATTCATGTGTACACCCAAGTACTTGTAGCTGGAGACCACTTCCACCGCAGATCCTCTTATGTTCAGGGGGGTGTAGATGTTTTTGTTCCTTCTGAAGTCCACAATCATCTCCTTTGTCTTCTTCACATTGATGTGAAGGTTATTCTCTTTGCACCAGCTCTCCAGGTGTTCCACCTCTTGCCTGTAGCTGGACTCATCATTGTTTGTGATGCATTGTTTGGTGGGAACTGTTGCTAGGGTAAGTGAAGTGTTAAAGATGTCGGCCAGCACCTTGCAGAGCTGATCGGCACATTCTTTCAACACTTTCCCGGGGATGTTGTCTGGGCTGGTTGCCTTGTGTGGATTTATCCTCCTGAAAGTACTCCTTACTTTTGCTGAGATCATGCTGAGAAGTTCTTCATCCAGTGGTGAGTTAAGTCTGGTGATGGGTGGTCTGTTCAGGTCTTCAAAGCGTGCATAGAACTTGTGGAGGGCATCAGGCAATGATGGGTCTTTGGGGCATTGTTCGCTCCTGCCTTTATAATCTGTTACCATACCATACCATTTTATTTATAAAGCACTTAAAACACCAACAAGGCCAACCAAAGTGCTGTACAGACAGAACAACAGACAACACACAAAGCAATATACAAAAATGAAGTAAATCAGAATAGAGACATAAAAACGATGCAGATAATAAATATGACGACAAACCGGTGTGGAGCATACAGGTTCAAAACACAGATCCTCTGGTGTTGAAAGCTACTGAATAGTAGTGGGTTTTTAAACGGGATTTAAAAACCGAGAGGGAGGGGGCCTGTCTGACAAGCAGAGGTAACTCGTTCCAGAGTCTTGGTCCTGCTACAGAGAAGGCCCGGTCACCTCTGCGCTTAAGACGAGTTCCGGGAACTGTGAGGAGCAACTGATCTGCTGACCTCAGGGAACGTGGAGGGACATACAGTTGTAGCAAATCAGAGAGATTGGGGGGGGGGCAAAACTGTTCAGCGATTTGTAGATATACAGGAGTATTTTGAACTGGATTCAAAGGTGAACCGGTAGCCAGTGCAGTGAGGCCAAAACTGGTGTAATGTGCTCTCTTTTGCTTGTACTGGTTAAAAATCGGGCTGCTGCATTCTGGACCAGTTGTAGTCGTGCAATGGAGGTCTGACTGATAGCAAACAGGAGTGAATTGCAGTAATCAAGCCTAGATGTAATGAATGCATGTTTTACTGTCCCCATGTTATTTTTGGACAATAAAGGCTTCAGTTTAGACAGCCGCCTCAGTTGGAAGAATCATGATTCATGTTTACATGACTGTTAAGTTTCAGTGAAGGGTCCATTATCACTCCCAGATTAGTGACTCTTTGTTTTTCTGACAGGGATAGAGAGGAGAATTCGATGCAGTGGTTTGTGATCGTGTTGTTGGGAGGGAACAACATGACTTCAGACTTGTTTTCATTGAATCTTAAGAAATTTAAAGCCATCCAGTCCCTGATGTCAGCCAGGCAGTCGAGCAGAGGTTGAATAGAGCATGTAGCATTGTGTCTTAGGGGGAAGTAAATTTGACAGTCATCGGCGTAGAAGTTAAAGGGTATGTTGCATTTCCGGAAATTAGCACCAAGTAGCAGCAGGTACAACGAGCATAGGAGGGGACCCAGGATGGCCCCCTGTGGAACCCCCCATTTAAGCTAAGTCGCTGCAGAACTAAAACCCTTGATGGAGACACAAAATGATCTGTCAGCGAGGTAGGATCTGAACCAATTGAGGGCTGACCCTGTGATGCCCACCCACTGCTCCAACCTAGCAATGAGGATCTCATGGTCGATAGCAGTGAGGTCCAATAGGACAAGCAGCACAGAATCACCAGTATCTATGGATATGAAGATGTCATTAAAAACCTTCAATAGGGCAGTTTCAGTGCTGTGGAGAGGTTTAAAGCCAAATTGGAATAGCTCTAAGATGGCGTGATCCTCCAGCAATCACTTCAAGTGGGACTCAACTATTTTCTCATTTTAGAAACAAATGGGAGTTTGGAGACAGGCCGGTAGTTGGATACGACTGAGGGGCCAAGGTTTGGTTTTTTCAAGAGAGACTGGACAGCAGCATGTTTAAAGGTTTTTGGCACCACGCCAGTGGATAAACTACTGTTTACTATAGCCAGAATGGATGGACCTAGAGTAGGAAAAACATCCTTTAGTAGTCGAGGGGGGACCACATCAACGGGGGAACCATAAGGTTTCAAGCTGCACATGACCTGCTCTAGCGAAGATAGAGTAATGGGTTCAAAATGGTCAAATGGAGCTACAGCTTGAAGTGGGATGGATGGGTCATGAGTTGGAGGGGAAATGAGAACCTGGGTGGTCGCAATTTTTTCCAAAAAGAAATGTAAGAAGTTGTCGCACAGCTCAGTCGAGGTTTCCAGAGGTGATGGTTCAGTGAGGTGGAGAACAGAGTTTAGGGTAGAGAAGAGGACACGTGAGTTGTGAGAGTTTAAGGTTATGATATCAGAAAAGTATTTGGATTTAGCAGCTTTTACTGATTTCTGATAACGGCGCCAACTCTCTTTAAGTATTTGAAAAGAGACCTGCAGCCTGTCTTTCCTCCATTTGTGCTCCGCCCTCCTAAATTGCTGCCTAACGGCCTTGGTGACGTCACTCAACCAAGGTTCTGCTCTGAGTTTTGATTTTCTAGTTTTAACAGGAGCGACATGATCCAGAGTCTTTAAGCAGACAAAGTTGAACTGGGATGTCAGTTCCTCAGTGGTGGTGAGAAACACCAGGGCCTGAATTATCATTTCAGAGTTATAAACATCTGTGAAACGTGTGGCAGTGAAGTGGTTAATGGTCCGGGTCCTACGTGCAAGAATGCACGGCTTAGGAGTTAGATGGGGGAGGGTGAACTCAAACCGGACTGGCATGTGGTCTGAAAAAACTATCACCAATAACAAGATTATTAACAGTCATATCATGAGTTAAAACAAGGTCCAGTTGTATGTCAGCGATCTTGGGTGGGACCGTTTACATGGTGAGTTAGATTAAATGAGTCCAATAAATCTAAAAAGTCCTTAACCAATGGCTTCTCCAGACAGCACACGTGCAAATTAAAGTCCCCAATAATTAAAACATGATCATATTTTGGTGTGATTTCAGCCAAGAAATCAGAAAACTCATTTATGAAATCCTTAGATCGAGGCGGGCGGTAGACGAGTGCACATTAAGCCGAAGGCGAATGGCAGAGTTCAAAGATGCTCAGCTCAAAGCTGGCGCGGTAAACTTGGACGGGCAGTTGTTTACAGTCAAAAGTTGGTTTGAATATTGCTAATAATCTACCACCACGCTGGCCTGATGGCCGTGGTGCGCTAAAATACAGACAGTTTGTTGACAATAATTCTGTCAAGGCGCTAGACTCACCCGGAGACATCCAAGTCTCTGTGGTGCAGAGAAAGTTTAAATTGTGCTCTTGAAAGTAGTCCCTGAGGACAAAAGTTTTGTTGGTAATAGATCTTGCGTAAATTGGCACGTACGCCAGCAGCGGGGGAAGGGGTGGATCCAAAGGTACGCTCATAATGATTCAAATAAATGACATCAGCGGCACAGAATCGATGATCCAGAAGCTGATGTCGGTCATACACCAGCAGCGAGTTTATGTCCCAGATAAAAACCGAACAAAACATAAATAATCCGAACACCATCAGCAGAGGTGGATTGCAAGCCATGTACACGGGTGCCATCTTACCAGAAGTTATCTGTTATACACTTAATGCCCCTCCACATGCTCCGTGGGTCTTGTGAGGTGAATACCATACCATACCACTTTATTTATAAAGCACTTAAAACAGATACAAAGCCAACCAAAGTGCTGTACAGACAAAACAACAGGTAACACACAAAGCAAAATACAAAATGAGGTAAATCAGAATATAGACAAAAATTGACCCTTGATCCTCAGTGCATATGTGGCCTTGACCCTTTTAATACCAGCAACCAGCTCTTTGCTCGTCCTTCTCAGCTCCTGTGAGTTTCCAGACCTGAAGGCAGTGTTCCTGGCTTCCAGCAGGGTGCGCACCTCTGCATTCAGCCAAGGTTTTCTGTTCGGGTAACTTTTAACATATTTTAAGGTGGAGACGTTGTCAGTACATGTACTAATATACCCCAGAACTGAGGATGCGTATTGGTCAATATCTAGCGCTCCATCATTTTCAGCAGCTTCTCTGAAGACCTCCCATATAGATTATCAGAGGTACAGCTAGGGCTGAGTACCAAACTTCGGTTCTTTTATGGTACTGATCGAATTGCTTTGGTCGGTATATGTATAAAAATGTGCCTCGTCTTTCAGTGTCAAGTTTCAGTGAATGGCTGTAACGGTACACGTGGTTTCAACCATGTGGTTTCAACCATGTGTAATGTTACAGCCAATGCCAGTGCAGCACGCAGGAAAAAAACAGGAAAAAATGCATAAGTGGTTACACCCACAGATGGGATTCACATGAGTCTATTGTCAGCAACACGACTAATTTGATGGAGCGCCTGACGTGCACGGAATCAATTTAAGAGCGTAAAGTTGCTATGTGTTTGACTGAAAGGAGAGAGGACCGCAGCTATCCTCTTCTCAGCATTTAAGTCAGCCTGTGGGTGTTACAGAGCCTGAATGGCCTGATTCAAAATCTCCATGACCGTACTCTGCTTTTTAACCACCTCGGTGACTTCAGCACCAGAGATTGGAGGGCCCAACCCAGAGTCCCCAGGCTCCGCTTCCTCAGTGGAAGACATACCGGTGGGATTGAGGAGGTCTTCAAAGTATTCCGCCCACCGACCCACAACAGTGTTGGTGGCATACCGCTTTTCCCCCGAAATGGTGGATGGTGGACCAGAATCGCCTCGAAGCCGTGCGGAAGTCGTTCTCCATGGCCTCTCCGAACTCCTCCCATGCCCGAGTTTTTGCCTGTCATGCCTTTGCATGTCGCTTGGACTGCCAGTACCGATCAGCTGCTTCTGGGGTCCCAAAGGCCAAAAAGGCCCGATAGGACTCCTTCTTCAGCCTGACAGCATCCCTCACCGACGGTGTCCACCATCGGGTTTGAGGGTTGCCGCCGTGACAGGCACCAACAACCTTGCGGCTGCAGCTCCGATAAGCCGCCTCGACAATAGAGGCACGAAACATGGTCCACTCAGACTCAATGTCCCCACCTCCCTCGGAACATGTTTTAAGTTCTCCCGGAAGTGGGAGTTAAAACTCCGTCACACAGGAGACTCTGCCAGATGTTCCCAGCAAACCCTCACAATACGTTTGGGTCTGCCAGGTCTGACCGGCATCCTCCCCCACCATCGGAGCCAACTCACCATCAGGTAGTGATCAGTGGACAGCTCCGCCCCTCTCTTTACACGAGTGTCCAAGACATGTGGCTGCAGATCAGATGTGACGATGACAAAGTCGATCATCGAACTGTGGCCTAGGGTGTCCTGGTGCCAAGAGCACATATGGACACCCTTATGCTTGAACAAAGTGTTCGTTATTGACAATCCATGACGAACACAGAAGTCCAACAACAGAACACCACTCTGGTTCAGGGGCCGTTCCTCCCAACCACACCCCTCCAGGTCTCACTATCATTGCCCACATGAGCATTGAAGTCCACCAGCAGAACAAGGGAGTCCCCAGGAGGTGCACATACCAGTATCCCCTCCAAGGACTCCAGAAAGGGTGGATAATCTGAACTACCGTTTGGTGCATAAGCACAAACGACAGTCAGAACCCGTCCCCCCACACATAGGTGGAGGGAGGCCACCCTCTCATTCACTGGGGTGAACCCCAACACACAGGCACCAAGTTGGGGGGCAATAAGTATGCCCACTCCTGCTCGGCGCCTCTCACCAGGGGCAACTCCAGAGTGGAAGAGTGTCCAGCCCCTCTCAAGGAAACTGGTTCCAGAGCCCGAGCCATGCGTAGAGGTGAGTCCGACTATTTCTAGCCGGAACCTCTCAGCCTCACACACCAGCTCAGGCTCCTTCCCCACCAGTGAGGTGACATTCCACGTCCCAATATCCAGCTTCTGTAGCCGAGGATCAGACCGCCAGGGTCCCCGCCCTCGGCCACCACCCATCCCACATTGCACCCGACCCCTTTGGCCCCTCCCACAGGTGGTGAGCCCAAAGACAAAGTGCAGCCCAAAGACCCCGATAATGAGACAAATAAATGGACCTAATGTTCCCTGTCCCAGACGTGGGTCACCGGGGCCCCACTCTGGAGCCAGGCCTGGAGGTGGGGCACGCGGGCGAGCGCCTGGTGGCTGGGCTTTTACCCATGGAGCTCGGCAGGGCACAGGCTGAAGAGGAGACATGGGTCCCCCTTCCCATGGCCTCCAGTTCTAATGTTAAAAATCTTGGCGTTATTTTTGATCAGGACATGTCTTTTACCCCCCACATTAAAAACGTTATTAGAACTGCCTTCTTCCACCTGCGTAATATCGCTAAAATTAGAAATATATTATCTAAAAATGATGCAGAAAAACTGGTTCATACATTTGTCACGTCTAGACTGGACTATTGCAATGGTTTATTATCTGGGTGTCCAAATACTTCTTTAAAGCATCTTCAGTTAATCCAAAATGCTGCTGCCAGAGTCTTAACTGGAGTTAATAGGAGATCATATCTCTCCAGTTTTAGCTTCTCTCCATTGGCTCCCTGTCAAATCCAGAATTGAATTCAAAATCCTACTTCTAACCTTCAAAGCTCTAAACAACCTAGCTCCATCTTATATTACAGATGTTATTGTTCCATATTTTCCTAACAGAGCACTTCGCTCTCAGACTGCTGGTTTATTTGTGGTTCCTAGAGTTTCCAAAAACAGAATGCGAAGCAGAAATTTCAGTTATCAGGCTCCCCTCTTGTGGAACCAAGAGGGGAACCTTGTCCATGATGCTGACACATTGTCCAGTTTTAAGACTGGGCTTAAGACTTTCCTTTTTGCTAAATCCTATAATTAGGGTTCAATAATGCTCAGTCAGGTCATCTGGACAGTTTCTTTTTTCTAGAGACGTTTCACCCTCTATTCGGAGGGCTTCATCAGTCTGAGGAACTCCAAGTAAACCGTTTCCTCACAAAGCAGTACACTCCTTAAGTGGACCAACCAGTTTGCTGGTTGCTACTGTCTTTACTTACTCTGCTCAACCTGTTTTGTATTTGTAATTTTTTTTCTATCCATAACTTATCCTTAGACTCGCTTATCCTTAACTTTGCTGTATGTATTTTATATTCTTTATGTATTTTATACTTCAATTTATTCCTGTTGATCTTTGCACTGTGCTTGTTGTTTGTTTTAACACAATCTTTCTGATATGTTTATTACTGTAAAGTGTCCTTGGGTGTCCTGAAAGGCGCTTTTTAAATAAAATGATTATTATTATTATTATTATTATTAACATGCATTTTTTTGGTCTCTCAGGTACACCTGGACCTATATCTAGACCTGCCAATCTGTGTTTGTTTGCCTCCCCTTTCTGTCCTCTCAAACCCAGCCGGTCAAAGCAGATGGCCGCTTGTTCTGAGCCTGGTTCTGCTGGAGGTTTCTTCCTTTAAAAAGGGAGTTTTTCCTTTCCACTGTCACCATTGTGTTTGCTCAGGATGGGAGACTGCGATGAAGTGAAGATTCAACAAGTCTGCTGGCTTCCTTACATAGAGAACTTTATTAATTTTATTTTCTATGTATGTGAATGCTCCTGTAAAGTGCCCTGAGACAACTTTGTTGTGATTTGTTGGGGCGGCTGTGGATGAGTGGTTAGAGCAGTCGTCCTCCAATGCAAGAGTTGGGGGTTTGATTTCACCAGCAACCACATGCTAAAGTGTCCCTGGGCAAGACACTGAACCTCTCATTGCCTCCGATGTGTATCCCACTGGTGTATGAAAGTGATCTAAAGCACTGATTAGTCTCTTTAGAATGATTTGTTCAATTAGTATTTGTAGAGATCTAGTAGAATGCTGTATGAATGGGTAAATGAGGACACAGATATTAGTGTAAATAGCTTTGAGTATCTTGACAAGATAGAAAGGCACTATATAAGTACAGTACAGTCCATTTGGCGCTGTATATATAAACTGAATTGAAATGAAAAAAGAAAAGCGACATGAGTGCCACAGGAGAGTCACAAACTTTACTGTTAAAAGATTGATGCCTTTTTCTACAGTGCAGGCTCCATAGTGGAGGTAAGTAAGCTGTAAAGGATATTGTTGACCGGCTAAGCCTTTATCTCTCAGCCTAGATAATGTTTTTTGAGCAATAATAACACAACCATGTTATTGTTGATGTTTTGTGTCCTAATGTCAATTAGGGAGATGATAAGAGCTCTAAACCCCAGATAACCACAGAGAAGATTCAGGAAGAGATATAGAGGTACAAAAGTCTGCCATCAACCCTAACCTCAGTAAACCCAGTGACCTGCTGGTGGAATGTGAGGGACACTATGCCAATGCTGTCAAACTTGGCAACTAGATATCTGTGTGTGCAAGCATCATCTACACCCTCAGAGCAAACATTTTCTACTGCTGGAGACACCATCAGCCAGGAGTGGGCTTGTTTGTGTCCAGAGAAAACAGACGTTGATTTTTCTGAAGGAAAACTGTTAAGTGAAAGGGTCCGTAATATGTAGCAGTGAGCATTAGACACTGACGTGTCACTGGTTTGCAACTGTTCTTTTGTTAATAAATTATCTAGACCGACCCTGGGTTTCTGATCTGCACAGAGACGGGATTATAATAACATTATGACCCGGTTCAGACTGGGTTAAATGGGGCCAGCAACTCTAAAAAGAGTCTCCCAGGGATTCAATATCCGTCAAGGAATAGAATTTATTTTGCTCGCTACTGTAGTGAACTTAACCTGATGTCAAGACTAAGCCTAAGGTCAAAACTCTTGACCTTAAGAACCTTGTGGGACAGGAACTGTCATTTCATTGATTTGAATCCAGAAATACAGTTTCACCCATCCTGAGACTTTCTTTCTTGAAAATTCAAGTGGAAGAACACTCTCTGTTCTATTATCATTACTATTTTACAAATGTTGATAATCAAAGTGTCTTAGTTCAAACCATTTTAGATGTTGCAGTGAACTAATCAATTTTATTAACTGTGTAATGATTTTTAATTCTCATGCAAAGTTAGAACTCATGTTAAAGCTGTTACAGAGTAATTATGCATTTTCTGATGTCTGTCTTTGAATGAGCAAGTGTGCATTTTCCAGGGTCAGGAATCGAAGCAGACATGTGTTGGAACAACTGCCTTGTTTTTCATCCTCTCAGACGTCAACAGGGGGGTTTTGGCACCTGTTTCTAAAACTCGCCAAAACAAAACTCTCTCTGTCTGTGAGAACATTTCTGATCTGTTCCATAACAATTCTTGCTGTCTTCTAACCTCTTACGTCACAAAACACACCCCGTCTGGTCAGTTCTGACCAATGGGAAGACTCCCGAATGAACCGGGAAAAGAGCTCTTTAAAATGTCGGTACTTCCTGGTTGACTCGGTTCGGTTCTGTGAGGGTTGAGCAGAGTTGAGTTCAGTTCTGCGCGGAGAAGCCCAGTTCTGTGGAGTTCTGTGGTTTTGGAGAAGTTCGGCGGTGCGGACAGTTCTGATATGTCCTAGTGCTGGCAGTTGCTGTGGGAGCCGGGAAGACCCTGACATGACCACAGAGCTCTTCCGAGTTTCATGGGATTATAACATTTTCCACTGAGGTGAGCTTGTGTCGGACAGAGCCTCGCCATTACTCCGGACGATTCACAGCATCCTACGGAGACGCTGAAAGGGTGCGTTAAACGGAATCTCGCCTGAGACATCTCCAGGTAAAAGAGTCGATTTCACCACCTAAGTGTACTGTAAGGAAGAAGCTGAAGAAAGCCCGGAGAGTGCCGTTCTGTCCAACACTCTCCCTCAAACACCATCCTTTACTCCCTTTAACTTCCTTCCCATCTTTAAACTCCTCTCTCAAGTAGATATTCTTCCAGATATTTAGAAATGTCTGTGTAAAGTGCTCATCCACCGCCGTGTGGATTAAGATCATAATTGTACAGTTTTCATAAATGTCTGTGGTGAAGCAACGGAAAAATCATGGCCGTATGATTTTTCCTGATTGATAGCTTTTGTTGTTATTTTCATAATTTGCCAAATTACTGTAAATGTTTGATGTTAAACTTTGATTCTGTAAATAAATGACCGCATTCATTTTGATGGGTCAAAGATAAATGACGTCTCACGTTTGCATTTCCTTAAATTCAATGCACGTTTTATTCAGTCCAGAAAAATGAGGAATCCGTGTTAATTGATGAATATATCTGAGCATCTGTTCATCTACACTACATCACGTAGAAAGGCTTTTGAAGCACCATCTCATTTTTCCTTAAACGTCAGGCCACGTAAGATCCATTGAGATCACACTTAGTCACGCCCTCTCATACACATGACAGGTTGAGCTCCCCTTCTGCGAAAGGATGAGTCTAGGCCCTATAAATCAATAAGGACATGGAACATCGGCCCTTCCAGTCCCTGATCCCACGTTGAATTGTGCCGGAGAGGCCAGCGCACTGTTACTGTACTTTTTCGTGCCTTCATTTTATATAATTGATGAAACTTAATTCATGTTTCCTTGATTTATTGATCGTGTGGGCTACTACTTCTGAGGGAGGGGTGAAATGGGAACCTCCGTAGCTGGAGGTGGAGCCTGGGGTCCGGAATAAGACCTGCAGGACACACACTGACCAGCAACACACTAGAAATTATTTATTTATTTTTATGTAATAAAACTGCTTGGAATGGAAAAATACCAAAGTTAAAAAAACAAAACAAGATTTGTACTGTAATGTGTAACATAATTTTATTCTTGTTAGTAAGTGGTCCAACCCAGTCGATCTGGAGTTCAGACCATGGGAATGCAATGCCTCTACTTTGCATTGGTGCTCTGTGGAGTGGTCTACATGGCTAAAACTGGCCACAGACCAGGCACCCTTTTATGTAGTCCTTGACATCCTTTTTCATTCCAGGCCAATAAGCAACTTGTTTTAATGCTTTCAGCGTGGCGTTATCTCCCTTGTGTCCTGCGGACGGGAGGTCATGCGCGTGAACTAACATCACCCCCCTGTGGTCATGGGAGACCACGAACATGGGTGAGGACGTCGGTCCATGAGCAAAAGTTAGGATGCCGTTGATTAGTTTAAGCTGTTTGCACAGCTGAAAGAGGACTTTAAGGTCTGGATTTGAATCCAGGTCGACTTCGGACGGAGTGTTATTGTCTGGGTCAGTCAAGTACAGTATCATCGAGTCTATCGCAGGATCCAACTTCTGAAGTTGGATGATGTTTGGGTCAGTCAGCACGGGTTGTACAGAGACTGTGTTGTCAGCCGGTTTGGCCGCAGCCTGTGCACGTGTGACTGCCATTATCTCGGCTGTAGGTTGTACTGACAGAGTTGCGAGCAGCCAGGAGGGGTCAAAGGACCACGGAGGGCCGTCCACGGCTCCATCCTTGGTTAGGAAGTCTGCAAGGTCATTATACCGCTTGTCATCGCCTAGGACTCTTGAATGTCCTGGAACCTTCTTCTAGTAGACCTGTAGGTCATGTGATGTCACCAAGTGATCACATGCCATGAAAAGCTCTTTGTGTTTGACCACTTTCTTGTTGCTTGTGAAAAAGCCGTTCTGTTTCCACAGAGCGAGATGACACAAGAAACTAAGTCGAGCGTAATTAGAGTCCGTGCAGATGACTAGAGTTTGGATGGAGCGTTCTACTGCCATCTGGAGAGCTATTAGGATTCCTGCTATCTCAGCATACTGAGAAGACAGAGAGCCTAAATTATAGCTAAAAGTGACCTCTTCTTGGTCTTGGAGGAGGATCCCTCCAACACCTGATTTGCAGGTTTGTTCGTGGTGGAATGAACAGCCATCCACGTACAGTGTTGTCATATCTTTGCAGATATTGCTATCAAAGTAGTGGTGATTCGGGTCCTCACTTACTGAGGGTTTTTCCGCAGCTGGCGGTTGGGTGGCTGGTACATCTTGTGTACATTCCTGGAAGAGTGCCAGGTCGGTGCCCAAATGTGACTTCTTGTTTTATCTGTAGTGGATGTCTAGGTCAAAACTTTGAAGTGCAATGAGCCACGTGGCTACCCGTGAGTTCGTCACCACACCATCTCCAAGTGATTTTGATGTACATCACGCACAAAATCTCCTTACGCCACCTCCACGTGATTTTGTTGTACCTTCTACACAAAATCTCCACTGGCATTTTGACAGTGAGATTTTAGCACCAGCAGTAGTCAGTTAATTCAGAACGTGGTCGATCTCAGCCAAGTGTAAGTCCAGTGTTGGCTGCCTCAAAAGGACATCGTCCACGTAGATCAGTGTCCCACGTTCGTGGGTGTCTGGACATGCTTTGTTCAAAAAGATGTTGAACTCAGCTGGTGAGTTAGCGTAGCCAAAGGGGCACCTGGTGAAGGTGTATTGTCGGCTACCAAAAGTGAAAGCTAGTTTGTGTCGGTCCTTGGCGTGCACAGGAATGGTCCAAAAACCAGAGGCGATGTCGAGGGTGGAAAAGTACTTACCATCGGTGACCTTGGGCAGTTCCTGTTGGATCTGAGTCATTAGCCTCCTGGATAAAGGGACTTGTTTGTTTAGCTTTCTGTAGTCTATGGAAAGTCTCCACTTACCATTTGTTTTCAAAACTGGCCATAAAGGTGCAGAGTAGGTGCTATTACAAAGTCTGATTATGCCTTTATCTAAAAGGTCATCAATGATTTCCTTGACAGGTTGATGTGCTGCCAGGTCAATCTTGTATTGTCTGACAAATGTAGGTGGTGAGTTGGGCAGAGTTGGGATGCTCACTGTGTGGAGCAAGGTCAACCCACAATCCATTGAGTCAGTCGAGAATGACTTCTCATATTTCAGGAGAACTTGGCGGAGTTTGTCCCTTTCTTCATCAGTCGTCAGGGCGTCAGCTTGGGCAACCACCTGTTCAATCTGTGAAGAGATTGCTAAGGGTTATTGATGTTTGGGGAGCTCCAGTGAGTCCCTTTCTGTGTCGTTAGACCTGTCTATAGGTAGGACACTATAGGTTTGAGGTCCTAAATCTGCATCATTGGTTGAGAAGAGAGCTATGGCTTGTGTTGGTTTCGTGAACCAAACTGGACCAGTCTCTTGACTCGATACCAGGTTGTCTGGGAGTCCTGCCAGAAATGGAATGCCAAGTTCAAAATCATGAAAATCTGTGGAGATCAACCATCCTAGCTTTGTGTTTTTTGGGATCAGTACCTCTTCTGTGCCTGTGTTGCACACAGCAACAGATGTGGTTCTGGAGTCGAGGCTCACTTGGCTTGCGGCTTCAATGGACAGTCCTACTTTGAAAAACGTAGGAGATGGTTGAAAGTACGCCTGTTTAAGGCTAATCGCTTGTCCCGCCACGATGTGGACTCGTACCATTAGGTTTGTCACCTGAGGTGTTACTGAGGTGTTTTGGTTGTTAGCAACCTGGCAGACCTCTGGAATGGTCTGTCCAGCCGTAAGGTTTGCTATGTCTAGCACAGGAGAATCCTTTGTGGCTGGTTTTAGTGACCACAGAACATTGTGGCTGGTGTTCACTCGGACACCTAATCTTACCAAGATGTCAGAGCCTATGTAGGTTGCATGTGGTAAGTCTGGGACCACGAGGAATGGGTGGACCAGTTCCCGTTGGTTCCAAATAAGTTTCAGGTTAATGACTCCTTTCGCAGTCATCACTCGTGAACTGTTGGGATACAATGGAAAGCGGAAAGCTTTCTCGATCAGAACTGGACCCAAATGTTTTTTAACCAATGTTACGTAGAAAGCTTGGTTAATAGCTGATTTATCTGTCCACAGCGACAGTACAGCATCTTCGGTGTGGGATCCTTGGATCTCTACACCTTTAACTACCAATGGTAGGTAGTATCCGGTGGGCTCTGACTGTCTCAGCTCGCACAGGAGGCTTTCTTGTTCGGTCAGAGTTGGGTCCACCGGTTGGGTCTCTTCTGTTTCACATGCTTTTAAAGGATTACTTACCGGGACTGTGTTCTCTGCTGAGAAGTCCTCAATGCCTTCTGTGGTGCCTGCTGTTGGGCAGTCTGTGATCGTCTCAGGAGGCATGAGTATTGGTAGAGGTTTGCTCACTCTGACCCTCATTGTCTGTTAACCATAATCTATAATCGCGTCAAAGCGATTTATAAAATCCTGGCCAATCAAAAATGGGAATGAGTCAACCGTAGACACATGTATGGGGTGGTATAGTGTCATCTCGCCAACCTGCATGTGAACCATGGCTATAGCTATTAGGGTTGTCCTCGTCTCTGCGAGGCCCTGCAGTTCTATAGCATGTTCTATGAGAGGTATTTCCCTGTGAACACCGTTAGCGGTGGTCCTGAGCTCCTCGAACAGTTTGGCTGACATAATAGTTATGTCGGCCCCACCGTCCAGTAGGGCTTCATGTGTGAGGACCCCTTCAAGTGTGATTGACAGGTAAGCTTTTTTAGCGACCCCCTTTCGGATAAGGTTACACAGGAACCTTTTAGGTTTTGGCCAACGTTTCTTCTTACGTTTACCTTTGCCTGTGTAATCCCGGTTTATCCGAACCGTTGGTGCAGTCACTGCTGCTCCTGAGAGTTCGGTTTTTGACGGGCCTCCGTCATTGATGTATGAGATCACCCGCTCTCTGTGTGTTGAGGGGCTCTCATTGTTTGTAACAACAAGGTCCTGGTGGCTGTCCGAGACAGCGGCAACGTTGTTGTTTGTCACCTTGATTTGTCTGAACCGTCAGCACAGCTGTTGCTGTTTCTGAGGTTACAGTTTGTGACGGGTCACCGTCGGCGACGTGTGAGTGAACCCCCCCTTTTTCTGGTGAGGGCCTGTCAGAGTTTACAACAACAACGTCATGGTGACTGTCTGTGACAGCAGTAACGGTGTTGTTTGTGTGTTCTGACTCATTAGCAATGATATTGCCAAACAACGCGTCAGGTTGTTTGTCCGTGGCAATATCTCTCACTATTTCCAAGAACCGACGCACACTCTCTGTCTCGTCCGAGCTCAAGAGGTCTGGGGCTCTTTTTCTGGACCCGCTGCTGTTTACTTTTTGTCTCAGGCTATCCAGGCTGACGTGGAGGGGGAGCAGGCCCCCTCCTCTGGGGTTCCTGGTGGGATCCCTGGCTGTATGGTTTACCTTGGGTGCCATACTTTTTACTCTTAGGACGTGCGCCCCCCTTCTGGTACATTCGTTCATCCTCTGGTTTCTTGTGAAACCATTTAGGATCTCATCTGAACCAGGGGGCACTCATCTGTTGTGGTTTGGCAGCTGGGAAATCTCGTTTCCTCTCGCCTTTCTCGGGAGGGAGAGCTGAAGCTCTCGTCCCTTCCAATTCTAATGACTGGGAAGGAATCCTCTCACCTGGGAACACCTCAATGGGTGTTTTGGCCTGTGAACGGGCCTCAAAGACATTCATAGCACAATTTTTATCTCACTGATGGTTTTTTCTTTTAAATTAGCCATCATCTGTACTGACATCCTTATGTCAGGGTGGAGATTTTTGCTGAAAACGAACTAAAACGCCTCCTCCTCCTCCATGCCTGTTTCGTTCCTGTAACCAAAAAGGGCCTGCAAAATTCTGGAATAATATGCCCTTGGGTGCTCATTCTTACCTTGCATGACCTTGTCGGCGGCTGGATAACCGCCAGGTCCCGCGCAAGGGGTATACTCTTTAATTAGAGCAGCATATAACAGGCTGTAATCCTTTCTTGTGGTATCTGGTTGATGCTCTATAAAGGAAAACACCGTCCTGGCTGAAGTGAGCCTGATCAAACCTATTTTATCCTCAACTGTAGCGTTCCGATAGCTTCCCAGTTGGAAGTCAAGGTCTTGCAGATAGGCCTTAGTGTTGGTCGAACCCAACGGCCCTTGCTCGAAGCGTTGGACATATTTTGCTATTTTTTGCAATACCGCTATTGAGAGCGGAGGATGAGGGCTTAGTGGGGGCGGAACAAAAGAATCACGTGGAGGTGGTTCACCAGAATCTCGTGGAGGTGGCATAAGGAGATTTTGTGTAGGAGGTACAACAAAATCACGTGGAGGTGGCGTAAGGAGATTTTGTGCAGGAGGCACAACAAAATCACTTGGAGGTGGTGATGGTTGACCTGGACTCTGACCCAGTTTGTCTTCCGAGTTCCAGACATCTTTTCCCCTCGTCAGAGATTTTATTTGTGTCTGCGGCAAATTTTGCCTCACAGGCTGTTAACCGTTCACGTGATGTATGACACTCACTTTGTAAACGCACGCCTTGTTGGACTAATGCCGCTTTTTCCCAATTTGCACTCGTCCAGAGATTTTGATTGTAGCTGCAACTGTTTGCGCATAATATCATTGTCTGAACTCAGTGCTTGGCACCTTACCCCTCATTCACGTAGCTTTTCCTCATATGAATCTGCTTGTAACAACAGCTGAGCTTGTGAGAGCTCTTTCTCACGTTACAATTCTTCCTCCCAGGTCTCCTTTTCAAATTGAAACTGTGCCATGAGTTATAGATACTCCTCACCTGTTGTTGCGCGGTCTTCTGTCACACGCATCAAATTTCTCTCAAGGGCTTCTCTCCTGCTGGCCTCCAGGTAATATTCAGCTTTTAGCAAGAGTGCTATTTTAGCTAGTTGCTCGTAGCCCGACTTCTTTATGGCTGCAGAAGTGACACTGCCTTCCACCTCCTTAAGCTCATCGTGTAAATCTGTTGAGCTCATGCATTCTACCAGGTCACCATATGGAGATAAGGAATTTGTGAGCAGCGTCAAAGCTCTCTCAAGCCAGTCCTTCTTAACACCACTTGGAGCAGGATTAGCATTATCAGCTTTTGTTGAATCTGCCATGGTTGTATTTACTGTTCAGCAAAACGTATCCGGTTAAACCGTCGCAATCCTAAAGTTTTTCAACAGGTAAATGTTTGTATTTAAGTGAGCAGCGAGTTTCACACACTAATCAGCTCTGCGGTTCCATCAACTGTACTGTTATAAGCCAACTTTTCAA
Source organism: Nematolebias whitei (assembly GCF_014905685.2). Taxonomy (NCBI): domain Eukaryota; kingdom Metazoa; phylum Chordata; class Actinopteri; order Cyprinodontiformes; family Rivulidae; genus Nematolebias; species Nematolebias whitei. Next base: position 8,911,650 of record NC_056509.1, read on the forward strand.
TAATTGGGAACCTGTTTTAGGTTTTACCCCATTCATGAATATTATAAGTAAATGCCTCCTGTGGCAGTGTTACTTAATATGAGCTTAATTCTAACAGATACAATGAACCAGGCTATTCCAGTGTTTATTTACTCAAAAGCACTTAAAATTAATAAACATGCAATTTTCACTAAAAGTCTGACAGCAACTTTGCAATTTTAAACACCCTTTAAGCAGTTTAATTTACCAGAATTTGCTATTTAAAACAGTAACTCATAAACCAAGCGTGATTAACATTTCATTTACCCACTTGCTTTTAAAAGAAATGACTCAAAAGCGAGGTTTCACTAAAAGTCTCACAGTAATTTGCAGCGTGCAGTTCTGAAAAAATGTTATACTCTGTTTTCTACAGCAGGTGGCGGTGCGAGCTTATTTTTTACCACAGGGTGACTGTAGCTACACATCTTCGACGGTAGAAGTCACTGACGACTTCCTGTGAACCGTCCTGTTGACATCCGGTCGTTAGCCGTTAGCTTCGATTAGCAACGGACGAACACGGTCCAAATCAGTATTTATAGACGGATTTAAAGCTTGAACGTGGTGTCGCTTCAAAAACACGCGCTTTAGGCATAAACTTCTCAGGTTAGGACCGATTTGAGGGCTCTAATTCAGCTTTATTAACCACTAAAGAAGACTCCGTTTAAAAACGAGCTTCATTTCCGGGGTCACGTGACATTATAGATACGTGGACATCGGGGTGGGCTTTATGCACTGACGCCAGCGTGAGTGGACGTACATGGCGTTACGTCACCGGCTTCTCAGCAAATCAGAACGTTTCACACAGCGGTCCTCGACCAATCACAGCTCGTGTGTACCTGTGTAAGCTAGCTGTTAGTTTCAACAGTCCGGCGATAATTTCACCCATTAACGCTTTGAAAATGTAGAAATTAACTGTGGAAAGTAGCGAATCAGCATAGAAGCAGCTTTTTGAGTCGGCACTCAGTTTCACAGACAGCGTCTCACCATTTAAAACACGACTCGTTCGAGTCCAATTATCAGAACCGGGTCGGAACCCTAGAACCACCGGTTATGAAAGAGTTTCAACAGAATGATGCATCTTTACTCTCTGCTTACAGCTTAATCACACACACACACAGAATAACAATTTCCAGCTTCAAATGAACATCAACACAATACTGTATCGTTCTGAACACCACAGCCATGAAATATGTCTTACCAAGGTCAAAACTTGGACTTTTTATGTGCCAACATGAAGCGTTTTCCACAATCACAATATCAGGTCACACATAACTTATCTCTTCAGAAACTGTACGGGCCACCAAAATGTAGTATGTCAGGACAGCTTTGCTGTGGACACCCTACTTAATTAATTATTCTTAAGGCTAGTTCAAGCACAAATAATATTAATTGTTTAATTAACAACAGATTCTTTCTTTTTCGAGTTAAATTTCTGCCATGTGACCAAGATAACTTGAGAGTGGAGTGTATAATCAGTGACATGAGATGTAATTTATCTTTGACCCATCAGAATAAATGCAGTCATTCATTTAACAGAATCAAAATTTAACATCAAAACATGTACACTTGATTTGCTGATCTGGTTCCGATTAATAAACTTAGCAAGTTCAAATAACAAGACAACAGAGGATTACTGATGGAGAATAATTCATCTTTGAAGGCGCCTAGCTTGATTTACTTGCAAAGAGGTTTACAGAGAAGATAGATTTAGATTTAAAGAAGAGATTTAGATGGAGGAAGGAAAATGTGTTGACACATAATGGCACCCTTCTTTCGACCCCAGCTCAGCCCTCGGTACACTCAGGGTGTGACGACTCTTTACCTTTGCAGAAGATAAATCAGCTCCGGTACAGAGGTCCATTTCATGCTCCCTTTTCAGCGTCTCCGGTCAGAGTGGCTGGTAATCGTCTGAAGTAGTGACGGTACTCCGTTCAACAGAATAAGCTTCCTTAGAAGTTGAGAGCATTTAATGCTCGGGGTGAGTTCACAGCGATGCATGCTGTGACTCCACTGAAATGGAGGGACCCTTGGCACATGGTCCAATTCATCAGATTTTTAGTTCAGCTGTAAGACTCCAGCAAGACTGCAGTCCCAGCCAGAACTCCAAACAGACTTTCAGTAAGAACTGAAAGTTCCTGTACGACTCGCCGTAAGACTGAGTTTTCCAGTAAGACTGAGTCTCATCCTAGACTGAAAGTTCCAGGAAGACTCGTAAGACTTAAAGTTCCAGGAAGTGTTGACTTTTAAAGGGTATCCACTTCCTGTTATTTGCTACTTCCTGATTGGTTAACACAACCAGCAGGGGTGGAGTTTTTGTGATGTCAGAGGGTTATTAGAAGTCAACAGACAGCAGAAATGTTTTTAAGAACGGTTAGTACAGACAGGAAAATATTTTGAAGAAGTGAGACTCGCAGGGGGCAGCACGGTGGCACAACAGGTAGATCTGCTGCCTCTCAGCGAGCAGGTCCCTGGTTCAAACCCCGGTCCAGGGGCCCTCTGGGTGGAGTTTGCATGTTCTCTCCGTGCATGCGTGGGTTTTCTCCGGGTACTCCGGTTTCCTCCCACAGACCAAAAACATGCATGTTAGGCTGATTGGTAACTCTAAATTGTCCCTAGGTGTGAGTGAGGGAGTGAATGATTGTTTGTCTCGTTTGTCTCTATGTGGCCCTGTGATGGACTTGCGACCTGTCCAGGGTGTACCCCGCCCCTCGCACAGTGATTGCTGGACATGGGCACAAGCGACCCCCGTGACCCAAAATGGAATAAACAGGTAAAGATAATGGATGGATGGATGGATGAGACTCGCAGGTGCCAGCCAGTTCCTTATTTACTGTCAGAGTTTTAAAACAAGGCACTTCGTTCTCATAACTTGTTCTGACTTTTGACCAACATCAAATCCACTCCTCATTCAGACAGAAGAGTAAATCACAATTACTTTGTAAATAGACATTTAACTTGTATGATCTAAGTCTAATGAGGTTTAAAAATCATTAATACTGTTTCACAGTTGATTTAAATGAGTGGTTTACTTCAACATTAGAAATGGTATGAACTAAACACACTTTTGATTATCAAGATATTGTAAAATAGTAATGATAATATAAAAAAAAGAAGAGTGTTCTTTCAATTGATTGAAGGTCTTCAGAGACAGATTGATGTCGGAGGTCTAGTTCACTACAAGTGTATATCTTAGATCCTTTAGTCAGCAGCTCATAACACCACATACATTCCTATAAATATTTGGGTATCTTGGTCAACTCGCATCTCTCTTTTAAGCTCCACGTGGAAAACCTAGTAAAGAAACTGAAAGTTAAACTGGGTTTCTTTTTCAGAAACAGATCCTGTCTAACTTTGAAAGCTAGGAAACGCCTTGTATCTGTGACTTTCCTTCCCTCCATTGATTACGGTGACATTATTTACATGAACGCTCCTACAAGCACCCTGCAGATGTTGGATGCTGTCTATCATGGTGCACTAAGATTCATAACTGGCTGTGATTATCATACCCACCACTGCACCCTGTATTCACTGGTTAACTGGACATCATTAACTTCACACAGACTCTCCCACTAGTACATTTTCATCTTTAAATCACTTCTTGGTCTGCTGCCTTCATACATCTCCTCCTACATGTCTCTGCGTGAGTGCAGCTACAGCGTGCACTCTCAGGGCAATATTACTTGCAGTGTTCCCTCAGTGCTGACTGAACTTGGCAAAAGGGTCTTCTCCTACTCCGCTCGTTTCTTGGAATATCTTACAAAAAGACCTGAAACTCTCGACAGTGACCTCTCTCGCTTTAAGAATCTGTTGGACTCCTGGTAAGGACCAATGCAGACATGTTCCTGTTTTTAGTTTTCTACATTCACCTTAGAATCTAGCTGTTTTGCTATTTTTTGCCATCTTCTTTTAATTTGTATAAAAAAATCTGTATGCCTCTTTTATGATTGTCTTTTGTTGTCGCTGTTGTCCATTGTTGTCATCATTCTTTGATGAAATCAGGTCTCTCTTGTAAATGAGTCCTCGAGACTCTATGGGATTAACCTATCTAAATAAAGGTTGAATGAATGGATCATAACATCGCTACTTCCTCGACAACCTATACAAACTACTGGTGGTAGAATGTGGCTGAATTGCAGCAAATTTGTAAAACTTTTAGTGCGAAGGCAATAACGATCCTGCACTGCCCTTTGTACTCACCAATACATTTGTTTCTGATGTTACCCACATTCTCCAGATAATCCTGCATCTGGACCACCCTCTACATGCCCACCCCGAATGCATCAGGCTGTGTGTGTGCAATATTGAGTCTTGGTTGGCTACTATAAAAGAAAAGGGATTATTTTCTATTTTGAATTAGTTTGAGTTCTTATTTTCCGTACGGTTATTGTCAAAAAATAGCTGACAAAACCTGATATAAATGTGTTTGTCATGATGACAATGATGTTTGGATGTGGTGTATCATGGAGCTAAGCGTTCACCATCTGTAATTTACTCCAGAATGTTATATTTGTAACATTTCTTTACAGACAACATTGTTTTATGGATGATCATGTTTTGTAATTTGTAACTACAGTACAGAAAGCGGACATAATGTTAAAATTCCTAAAAATATTCAAAATATCATATTTGCATTTGTTGAAACAAATTTCATGTAACAAATAAATAAAACCACCCCTGATTATTGCTGTACAACTGGCTGAAGTGAATCTAAGGGTCAACAATATAATCAGCCTCGTTCACAAAACTAATATTGGCTGGTGTTTTGGTCCTGATCCAGATCTGGATTTAGACAATCCCTGTTTCAGAGCTTGGCTGCAGCCTGACTCAGTCCAAGATTTCTGTGTCCCAGATCACGTACAGAGGGAGCTGAAGAGGATCAGGGATGCAGGAAACAGCAGGAAAAGCCTGGTTGGTGAAGTTTTCCCAGTTTGTTGCGGTCCAGCCACGTTCTAACTGGTGTGCAGGTCATGGAGGGTGTAGCAGGATCATCACCTGGTGTGAACGGAGCCAGAGGTTGGAGTGTTATGGATCTGGTCTCCTGATGTGTTGTTGATCTCCCTCAGGTGAACCCCATCAAACCTGATTATAAAAACTTTAAGGAGACGGGTCAGGAACTTCAAGCTCGGTCTCCTCTCTTCACAGCTCCTGTTGCTGCTCGTTGGAGAGTTTTTCCATTTTATAATAAAACTTTCTTTGTCGTCTCAGGTTTTGAAACACCGGTTAGTCATGTTTTTAGTTTTTGATTTTGTACAGGTCGGTTGGTTTAGAGTTCAGGTTACAGGAAGGACACCAGAACCTACCACACCTTTGTGGGGCTGCTCAGACTGTTTTCCCTCCATTTTATTATTAGCTTATTAATTTTGATAGATAAACAAGTCAAGTATTTGTTTTTTAATAAAAAATTTCCAATCAGTTTCAACCATGACTGTTGTTTGCATTGGTCCTCTAAAGCTAACGATAAATTTATACATCATGGGAATACTCGAGGTTTGAACTATTTATAATGCATTTTATTTAAATACATGAATATTCTTTTACATTTGTTGGGGTAATTTTAAAAACTATTACCCAAGTATTGGAGTACTTCACTTTAAATGGTAAATGGACTGTACTTATATAGCAACTTTCTATCTTATTTCAAGATACTCAAAGCTCTTTACACTACAATCTCTGCCTCATTTGCCCATTCATACAGCACTCTACTAGATCTCTACAAAGCCAATTGAACAAATCATTCTAAAAAGAGACTAATCAGCACTTTAGTACTCGGGAACTTCTCAGCTACATTATTATTTGAGATTCAGTTTTCTTCTGCATGTTTATCAGCTCATAACTCGTGTTGTAATTTTTGTTCTATTTCAACATTTCATGTTTCAAAACGTTGGGCTCGTTCAGGACGTTCCTGCAGGGACTTTTGGTGTTTGTGAAGTTTTTACTTATTCCAATATTTAGCTTTTTCAGCCATATTTTTATCATTGAAAATGAATGGATCTCTCAGACTCTGTGCTGTTTGAATATTTTACTGCTCATTTCAGCTTTTTTCAGTTTCTTTGTGCTGCCGCATGCAGCCGCCGTGCTGCTTGGTTCACCTTTTTTCAGCAATTTTTCTGCTCCTAAAATCAGCTGTTCTCTGTTTTTTCAGCAACTTTGTTTTAAGTATTTTTCAGCCAATTTGAGCTTTTTTCCTGCTGTTCTCGCTCATTTCCTCCTTTTGTACTTTTTTCTAATAATTAAGAAATAAACACTTTACATGTCAAGGGACTTTTTCTGTTCCCTTCAGCCTTCCTGTGCCTATTTCAGCTTATTCTGCTCTTTTCTACACATTTCTGCTGTTTTTCTTCTGCTTTCCCCTTTTATCTTTGGGTTTTCAGCAAATGCCCGATGCACAAATTCAACTTGAAATAGCAGTTTTCAGCCTGGTGTTAACTTCTTTCAGCAATAAACCTGAATTTACACAGGAAGTGACATTTGTCTAGGGTTAACTGAAGTTGCTCATTTTGGAGTTAGAGAAAACCTTGAAATTGGAATAAAAACACAGTATTTTACAGGAGGCAGACTGACTTGAAACACACCTGTGTTTGGATCGTAGACATTATTTTCATTCACAAAGATTTTGTTGAACTTGATGGTTTCAGGCTTCTTCATCGGACGCGTCAGAGCAGCAGAGAAAGAAAGACGGGGTACGTGGGCGTCAGAGCCTGGGAGGCCTGATAACAAACAGAGTTAGTGGGATTTAAAAATCAAAGAGCATGGAGGGCTTTGATCTCGTGTTTAGTAACAACACACCTTGTTCACCTCGGAAACCTGAAAGTGAGATGAAAGACAAAAAGATCAAAGGCAACACGTGAAAAACACAAACAGTATGTGAAGCAGTAAACAACATCAGGTTGTTTTTGTTTACCTGGGGGCCCCACTGGTCCCTGCTTGCCTTCTCTGCCTGGAGGTCCCATCCTCCCTTGCAGCCCGACAGGACCCTTGGGTCCAGGCTCGCCTTTCTCTCCTCGAAGCCCTGGTGGACCTGAAGAAGTGGAGAGTTTAAAAATAGCCCACATGAACCCTGTTTAGAGATGTGTCTTAGAAAAAGTCTAAAAACAAGAACATTAGGCCGAGGAAGTCGAGACCTTTAACCTGTTCGTCTCAGGACATGCCTTCCACACAGATGTTACTACAAGCTCTCCTTCAGACTGACAGAACACTTTATGGCCTCTCAGGTGGGCTCTTTCTTACATGACTGGATTCTTTCCTGGCCTCATGCCTTCCAACAAATGTGTTTTCTTGACAAAAGGTTAAATCCCATGGACCCCATCCTCTCTCACTCACCAGTAACGTTCGAATTCCTGAAAATATGGAACTGCCTTCCCAAGTCCAGCACTGAGGAGTTCAGCTGATGTATTCTGGAGTGGACGTTCTCCAGCTGGACCGTCTGGATGTCGTCAATGAGACCTCGGTGAGACGTCATCGTGGTATTGAGTTCATTGACGCAGCTCCACAGGCCGGACACATGTCTGTTCAGGCCCTCTTTGAGCCTCCCCAGGCTGTCGGAAAATGAGTCCAGGCGGACACAGACCCCCTCCAGCTTGGAGAGTCTCTGGTCCAGGCCGTCGCTGGACCGCCAGCACTCCTGCACCTCTGTCACATAGTTATTCCTGATGATGTGAACCTCTTTGTCCAGATTTCCAAACCGAGCCTTCGTGTCGTCGACATGCTCTGCCAGCTCATTCTGCAGGTCGCTCACCTTGGAGACACCAGAGAAACGTGTTGATTTGTTTATATTCAGTAGTTTTTATGTCAAATATAAATGTTCTTTCCCCTCCAGAATTTCACACACAAACATGTACCTGTATCATCTCTGAGTTATATCTGTAGAATTTAATCTCAGCTGTTTATACCAATATCAAAATATTTTCATAGCTACAATAAGTTGATGTGAAGACGCTAACAGATTGTTGTTTTTACTGAGTAAAAAAGATTCATGTTTAAGATGAACAAAGAGAACATCATTTCCTTTGTTCTGGCCAATTTCGAGTCTGATCTAAGCCGAACCTCTGCCACGTTTCAGACGAGACGAGGTGGAGATGAAGGAACTTCGGCTCTTTAAGTAAACTTACAGATTCTCATGTAAACTATTAGTTTGTATTGATTCAAGGCATAGTCTCCTCAAATTATCGAGGTGGTCGAAGAATAATCTATGGTGACCAAGGCCCTTTGGTCCCCCCTGGCTCCACCATTCCTCCTGGTGGGGGATAAAATGTCTCCCTTTACTCGCCAGGATGCATCACTCTGCTCTACCTCTGTTCTTCTCCACAGTGTAACTCCTCCCCACTTGAATATCTTGAACCAAAAATATTTACAGTAGGTTTTCTTACATTCCCCTTTCAATCCCAGTCCAGAAAAGCGCTCGTTCAAAACTACAAACATTCATTCTTCAGATCCCTCTTTGACGGGGGACATTGGCGTCCCTTTACCAAGACCCTCCAAAATAAATCAGCTAAAACCGATTTTTAAAGTTGTAGCTGTGAAGGGACCTAAGAGATGTTAAGTCTCAACAACTTATGTCAGGGCTATTCAACTAAACTGCTCAGGGACCGGACATCCAGTGATTAAACTCATTATGTAAATAAACCAAGAATTACTTTTTAAATGTGTTTATTTTATTGCATTGAATCATAAATGTGACAAACAGAACCCAAAACCCAAACCCAGGCACCCCCCCCCCCCCCAAATAAAAAAAAAAGAAGTCACCCGCGGGCCACCAGTTGAATAACCCTGATTTAGTGTGATCAGTTTTGAAGCAGATTGCGACACCATCAGCTTACCACAGAGACGGTGTTGTCCTTGCTGTTGGTCAGATCTGTTAGTGTGTTGCCATGTGTCTGTAAGGTACTTCCCAGGTTCTTCAACGTATTATTAATTGAGTTAAAGTTGACCATAACCTCTGACAGCTCTCCTTGGATGGACTTCAGATCACCTCCTAACATTCCACTGTGGAAGGTATGACCATCCAAACGCTTCTTCAGATCATCGATGTTGATCTTGCACTGCCCTGTACACTCCTCCATGTCTTCTCGAAGTCGTCCCACTTCCTCCTGAAGGTTGGAGCAAACCTGTGAGCAGTAGGATTCGCCTGACTCGACCTTCCTCCGCAGATCTGTCAGGTCTGTCTGGCACCTGTGGAGATTGTTCTTGGTGAAGTTGGAAAGCGAGTGTAAGTTCTGCTCTATCCTGCGGCAAACAGAGCAGTCCTCAACGGCCCGGCCCAACGTTTCCACCTCTGTGACGATCCGGGTAAAGCGCTCACCATTCTCCCCTGTCAAAGCTATGATCTTTTTGACATTTTTGTTTAAATTGAGCACCCTATCAATCAGTGAGTCTCCTGTCTCAGACAGATTTCTCAAAGTGCTGTTAAATCTCTTGATCTCCTCCTGGTTGGACACAACCCTCCATTGCAAGGTTTTCACAGTCTCATCAGCTGTCCGCTCATTTCCGTTGCGTCCACATGTCTCGTTGCACATGTTAGTGGTCAACGTTAGCCTTCTGTCAAGGAAGGATGTGATGTTCTCCAGGTGGCCTAAACGTATGATATGGTCTGTCACGGTGTCTCCAAGAACGGCCACTTCCAACTCTATTTTTCCAATCTTGAAGGTGTGGTCATCCAGCTGACTGAGAACGATGTTACGCAGCTGGGTGAAGTCCCTCTGGATGGAGTCCTTCGCATTGTTTCCAGTGTTGGTACATTTCTGTTCCGTCTTCCTCACCGTGTTATTCAACCGCTTCTCTATTTCCCTCAGCTTGCTATTGAACCGGTCTTCAGTAACCCGTCCCTTTCCTCCCCCTGTCCCCACAAGCTCCTTGTCCAGCCGCCCTTTTATGGTGTCACACTTGTCTGATGTGGACGTGAGTTGAACGTCTACATCAGTGAGCCTCTTCTCCAGCTCGGTGACCGTGTTGCAGCAGGCTTGGGACCGTTCGATTTCACTGCGGGTATTTTCCAAGTTGTGGGTGAAGTGCTGGTTCATGGAGCCAATCAGCTTCTCCAGGGCACTGAGTCGGTCCCTGTCCTTTGCTTGCTGCCGTCTTAGGTCCTCTGCACCAACCTGGAAGGAAAGACCACAATGAGATCCAGACCAAGGGGTGAAGGTTTTAAACCAAGTTGTGTCCTAACCATCAGAGTTTCTACAGACGTGGAGATCTATGATACAACACCCCCCCACCCCCCAAGACATCCAACATTGAAAGTCTTCAACATAAAATAACATGTTTACATGAATCTACTGTAGCTTCCATAACAGGTGTGTGTGTGTGTGTGTGTGTGTGTGTGTGTGTGTGTAAGATGAGGTGTGTATGTGCACAAAAAAGGAGGGGAGCTAAAAAGAGGGATTATTGTATATCTGGTAACACTGATGCAGGTTTCAAAGAGACCTGCAGTTGCAGCATGAGAAACAGAGCAGTTACATCCAAAGTGGTGACTACAGGAACCTTCGTTTGGACCGAGGCTGAGGCTGAACTGCTCCTGCAGGGTGAGACTGGTGAGCAGCACCATCAGAACTGCTGCTCACTGTTGGTGGGGTTAGGGTTCTGCACCTCATGCTAGTGCAGAAAAACTGTTAACTGCAGCTGCAGAAGAGAACACAGCGATTTCACACCGCTGTGGGGGTGGGGGTTCCCAAAAACCTCCACCGTGAGACCTGGACTCAGAAACCTTCGGTCGAGGAAACGAGCACCGTTGTTGAGTACACAAATGGCCGAACGCTGCAGGAAAGCTCCAGTTTCACTCAAAACCTGTGTCGTGCTTACAGTTCCTAATAATAACTGAATATTGACCAAAGAATTCAAGAATAACTTTAGCGTGAAATGCCCAACCCATTTCCAGTAGAACCAAGTAGCTTTATTGAATACATTTCTAAACATTTATGCAGCTTTGGCTCTACGACCACAACAAACGATTCATAGGGAAGATGGAACATTCAGAGGAAGATAGCAACCAGGCAGACATTCAGGATCTGAACCAATCAGAGGCAGCAAAGGTCTTCTGTTGGAGGGGAGCAGTAAGACATTTCTGTCATCCATTCTGCTCACTTCCCCTCATCCACAACTGAAAAGTCAATGGTTACAGAAATACCAGCAGCAAGCCAAATGAATGATGCCCAGATTAAACCCAGTATAGTTGAGCCCCTCCAGGCCAGAATACCCTTTGATATACCCAAACAGTCATGATCTGGCCTGGGGAGTATGAATGGGTGTAGACCATGGTATAGCAGGGGTATAGTCTAGCCTAAGCCTCTTTAAGTCCAGGTGTTGTCTGGACTGGGGGTGTACTACGGCTTGTTGCACCTGCATGATGATGGGAGCATTCAAACCTGTAACTACAACAAAAACAAATTCACTGACATGAAAAATGATTCCTGGAAACTGAAGCTCCCAGGAACTCAAGGAAACATTTAATGACTGTAACGTCATGTTAGAGTAACATGTTTACATGATGTTCAACAGGTGACATGGAGCTGCATGGTAGCAGCGATCAAACATCATCCTGCCAAATATGCTTTCACTGATGGGTACCTGGCAGGCAGAGCAGGATAGAGACACTCTCCTCTCCAGCTCTGTGAGTATGGCCTCCTTCAGTGTGTTCAGCTGGTTCACCCCTCCTCCACCTCCTCCAACAGTCCCTCCATCCAGTTCGTTGCCTCGTCCGTTCACCAGGTGGTTGTTGATGGTGAGCAGGGTCTGATCGTGGACCTGAGCAACAAAATGAACTCAGTTCATCTGTGACGTGCTTCATTTTGTCATGTTTACAGGGCAGCATCTACTTTTTATCTCTGTGGGGTTTTGTTATCAGAACAAGTTAAAGAAAATATTCAGTTCCTGTCTCTTGAAAACTTAAATGAGCTCATTATAGCATTCTATAAACAACAGCAGGATAAATATTATAAAATGTAAGATTTCTAAAAATAAAACCAGGGGCGGGCAGCACGGTGGCGCAACTGGTAGAGCTGCTGCCTCTCAGCGAGCAGGTCCCTGGTTCAAACCCCGGTCCAGGGGCCTTTCTGGGTGGAGTTTGCATGTTCTCTCCGTGCATGCGTGGGTTTTCTCCGGGTACTCCGGTTTCCTCCCACAGTCCAAAAAACATGCATGTTAGGCTGATTGGTAACTCTAAATTGTCCCTAGGTGTGAGTGAGAGAGTGAATGGTTGTTTGTCTCGTTTGTCTCTGTGTGGCCCTGTGATGGACTTGAGACCCGTCCAGGGTGTACCCCGCCCCTCGCACAGTGATTGCTGGACATGGGCACCAGCGACCCCCGTGACCCAAAATGGAATAAGTGGGTAAAGAAAATGGATGGATGGATGAAAACCAGGGGCACCGCTAACGGGGATTCCAAGGGTGGCAATGGCCACCAGAAAATAAATTTGTGGTCACCCCAGCGGCCCCTCCTTGACCAGATAGTTTAATCCTTTCAGGTCCCAAGCTTTGATTAGTAGAACCTCAGTTAAAGTTTATGCAGAATACATTTCTTACGTGTATAAATATAAATCTAACTTTTCTGTATTTTTATTCCCAGCTTTAGACATTTTTAACATTTTTTTGTTTACAAATGTACGTAATGTTTATTTTGTGTATATAGCAACAAGCACATAAAATGTAATTATAAGAAATAGTGGCTTTGAACTTAAGAAATCTCTGCTTGATGCTTGCCAATGATTTGATCCTTCTCAAACAGACTGACATCTTTTCCACGATCACACAATGTGTCTTTCCACATGGTTGTTTAAGAAATGAGAAGCAACTCATTGCACAGTCGGGGTCAAATAACTTGTTGCCAGCTAAAAGATAATCATCCATGCAGTAATTATCCAATAGGAGGCTCGTGCCTATTTGTTTAGTTAAATCCAGGTGACAACTTTTTTTTGGCCAGGCATTGTAGAACTTTACTAATTGGCTTTTCTATGTATGTGAATGCTTCTGTTCAGTGCGCATCTCAACAGTCAGAAGTCATCTCAGACTTCTGTTGTGATTTGGTACTATAAAAAAAAAAACTGAACTGAATTGCTATTTTGACAAATTAGTGTCATTGTTTTGATACGTAATGTGAATAATACAAAAACATTTCTCTCGTTGCATTTTTAATCAATAATCAACATTTTTATTAATGACCCACTTAAACTGTAATTGACTTTCAGTTTAGTTTTGCTGATAAAATCCTGTCCTTACAGAGGAGCTCACATTTAAAAGCAAAGCATTTGGTGAGCTGGACCTGATCTGTTCCCTCTTCTTTGGTTCTTTGTGTCTTATTGAACAAATTTTGGTACAGCCAAGACAGATTTTGATACAATCCAATATATATAAAACCCGTAGAGTTTTTTTCCCATAAGTCTACCCTCACAGTGAGGACAGGTTACCTGTGTTCTGTTATAGAGCTGATCCAGCTTTGTCTGGATGCTGTTGATGGTCTCCTTCATGTGTGGCTGAGCTGAGTCTGCAGCGATGGAGGCTCCGCTCAAACCATGCCTAAAAAACAGGTTTACAGTTTTGTCCAAAATGTAATTTAACTTTACACATTTCAGAGTTATTTAGTAGAAAACAGCAGGGTAAGCATGACATCATCGTTCTACATTAGAGAACGAGGACAAATCCTACATGAAGCTGTTGTTTCTTTGTCTTGTTGAAAATGGACCATTTCTGACTCCACTCTGTATATTTGAGTAAGAAGGCCTCCCCCAGTACACCCATCACATCATAAACAGTGACACTCGTTAAATAGTTCAGCGAGCTGAACGGCGAAGCTGCAAGAAAAGTAGCGTTTGTGTTTGCTGGACTTCTTTAAACGAGCTTCCAGCATGCAGGTGAACATAAAACGTGCACATGATGGAAGGAAAACAGTGTTCACATACAGCCTTTGGTTGATGCCATGAATGGTGTTCTGCATGTTGTGGAGGTTGTTGGTCAGACCACGGATGGTATCCTCCAGCTGCCGGATCCGGTCCGTGTCCCCTGAAAGAAAAGACAAAGGAAGACCAGTTGATGTGGGACTGAAATACAGAGGCTTGGACAAGTCCCCCCCCCCCCCCCCCGGGGTCTTTCTCTTTTGTTGCCTTACAGCCTGGAATTTAAACATGTTCAGATTGATTAGAAGTACTGAGGAAAAGCAAAACACTCCAGAACTATGAACTATAATGACCCTGGTGGAGCTCAGCTGTTCTGCAGAGATGGAAGTATTTCTTCATAGCTCCACTATAAGCTAGACTCATGGTGGAGGGACAGAAAAGTGAACATTTCATGTAGACAAAATTAAGGCAAACTGTTTGGAATTTGCTAAAAGATGCACTGGAACTCCCCACAACCTGTGGAGGAAGGTGCTGTTGTAGTGAACCTGATCTGGCCCTGATCTGACCCTGATGACCTCAAATCTATCAGATGGACAGAGACTGTTATTTCATCTGATGACTTTCTTTCTTGAATTAATCAAGCAGAAAAGACAATCCTCTATAATCATTACTGTTTTACAAATGTTTGATAATCAAATTGTGTTAGTTCCATTCAATGCTTACAGGTTGAAAAAGAACTACTCATTTTATTTTACATAAACAGTAAGTAATGATTTTTATTCCTCATTCAAAGAAGAAATCAGGTTAATATGCATTTCTTGATTTTCTGTCTTCAATGAGCAAGCTGTCGTAAGTATGTGAAAGTTGAAGCTTCGGTCAACTAAATGTTTACTGAAAATGGGATGTCATGTTTTACTATTTGGAAAGATACAACAGAGTGAGGCTCCAAAAAGTCTGCTGTTTCTCCAATAATCTTTTCTGTCTGTAAAACAAATTCATTCCCTGACCTCGACTTTTGATAATACCTTACGTCAAAAACCACACCTCTTTCTGGTCCATCCACGAATCAGAAAGCTCTAAAGTAAACCCGGAAGTAAACTCATTTAAAATGTGAGAACTTCTCGGTTCTGTTAGAGAGTTGGAATCTGAGAAGAGAGTTGGAATCTGAGAAGAGTTGCTGACAATGAAGAGTTGCTGAGAGTTAAAGAATGAAAGGAGTTCAGAGTTCTTGGATGCAGAACGCGTTCAGGATGATTCAGAGACGTCTTGGAATTATAATTTCTGTTTGAACGACCCACGCACGACTCTCCAAGGATTTTGGCTGTTCTCAACGGAGACGCTGATACAGTCTGAAGGATTCTTACTGAGCTGATTATCGTCAAACCAGGTAAAGGCTTCTTCTTCGACTAAAGTGTACCGTGACCAAGCTGAGACCTGACAGAGCGTGCAAATTTCTGGTCAACAGATATTAATTTCCTCACATATTCCTCTGTAAGATAAATCTCCATTTCATCTTAAACTCACCTCTCTCTCTCATAAATCAGTACAGATATTTTAGAAATATCTGAAGCAAAGTCCTCAAATCACCGCCGCGTGATTTGAAGTTCATTATTTGTGAAACTTGTCTGTTATTATTTTCATATTTTGCCAAATTAATGTAAATGTTTGATGTTAAACTTTGATTCTGAAAATAAATGACCACATTCATTTGATGGGTCAAAGATAATAACGTCTCTCGTTCGCATTTCTGTTAAAATTCAATGCACGACATTACACAGTCAGAAAGATGAGGAACTCGTGAATATTGTATGCATATATCTCATATATTGTCATACTACAACTAGTGGCACGTACCTAAATGACTCACTACACTGTGGTCAGCCGAGACTAAAACTGAACCTGTCAATCAAACCAAACAGCTTTCTGTCACGAATCACGTCCCATAGATTATATTTTCTGTCACCCTGATCACCCTTTACTGTTTGCAATAGGTCTTTTCTGTAAGTTTAATTTATTCTATCCACTCTGGTAATGTTTTTTTATACATTTATAGATTGTACATTTATTTATACAAGATCATCTGAGACTGTTAGTGGTCCTCCACATTCTGACTTTTTGCTCTTCACTATCTCCTGCATGACCACTAACTGATCTCTGCCTCATAGACGCGTTCCTGATCCGGAAGCAGAACTCGAACCAGAACCCAACCCAGAACCGGTCTAATCTGCAACACTTCATCTTGAAAATAAATATTGTTTAATTTTGACCTTGTATGGTGATTTTGGTCCAACCGTAAGGTGGTTCGTTACAGAACTACCGGGCCAGAATGGACCACTCACCACCAGCAGATTGGCGCTTCGGAGTAGAAGGAGCTATTATGAAGTTGGAGTCTGGCATGGAGGACATGGTCCGCATGCTTAAAAACTTAACCCCTCAGACTTCCATTCAGGACTCAGTGGTGGTTAGACCCCACTCTGAACCCGTCAGGGAGCCAAGATTGACCTCACCTGAACTTTTCACAGGGGAACTGGACCAGTGTCGTCCATTTATTACTCAATGCGAGATCCACTTTGAGCTACAACCATCCTCTTTTCCTTCTGATAAAGCTAAAGTGGCATACATTATTTCTTTATTCTCAGGCAAAGCTAAGAAGTGGGAAACTGCTGAATGGCAGAGGGACTATACTAACATTTACTCTCTCCAGGTGTTCACTAAGGAACTCTGAAGGGTGTTTGACCCAGTTCTCCCAGAGCGTGAGGCTGCCAGATGGTAATTCTCCATAAAACAAGGTAATAGGAGAGTCAGACTATATCATTGAGTTTCACTCCATAGCGTCTGGCAGCCAGTGGAATGAGGAGGCCCTCACCGATGCGTTCTACAGGGGTTTGAACGACAACATTAAAGATGGCTTGGCAACAAAACGTTACCCTGACTTTCTGCAGGACCTTGAAGACTTATCCACCAGGGTGGATCCAAGACAGGTCCCCTTTCTCTAGCTCGTTCGGCCAAAGACTTCACCAGTTCCCAAACATGTTGGTGAGTTGCGGTTCCAACCACGACCCACTAACCATACACCTCTTTCTCCTCCTCTACCTGCAGAGGAACCTATGCAGTTGGGCAGGAGCTGACTCACGCAGTCTGAACACGAGAGGAGACGCAAGGGACATCTTTGCTTTTACTGTGGAGAGCCAGAACACATCGTCACCAACTGTCCAGTAAAAGGGGTCACTCAGTAGACAAGAGATGTCTACTGAGCCGAACCAGTCCCTAAGAACTCTCCTTACAGTTTATAGTTTCAGCTCATCTCATTACACCAGACAAATCCCAGTCCCTGGTTAAAGTGTTTATAGACTCCGGAGCTCATATCGAATTCATAGACTACGACTTCGCTAAGTCTGTAGGAATAAAACTTTGTAAATCTGCTCATGAACTCTCTGTGGTGGCTCTCGATGGCTATCCACTGAACTCCTCCTCTGATCTGCTACAACCGCATGTCCCACCACGTTCCCTGAGGTCAGTGGACCAGTTGCTCCTCACAGTTCTGGGAACTCGTCTTAAGCACAGAGGTGACAAGGCCTTTCTGTAGCAGGACCAAGACTCTGGAACGAGTTACCTCTGCTTGTCAGACAGGCCCCCTCCCTCTCGGTTTTCAAGTCCCGTTTAAAAACCCACTACTATTCGGTGGCTTTCAACACCAGCTGATCTGTGTTTTGAACCTGTATGCTCCACACTGGTTTGTTGTCATTATCTGCATCGGTTTTATGTATATATTCTGAGTTACTTCATTTTGTATTTTGCTTTGTGTGTTACCTGTTGTTCTGTTTGTACAGCACTTTGGTTGGCTTTGTCGCTGTTTTAAGTGCTCTATAAATTAAATGGTATTGTATGGTATGGTAATTAAGAAACCAGTGGTTTTGTGTCTTGGTGGCAACCACAAAGACAGCCTTACCTTTTTAGTTATTAAATCTCCCCAGGCTCCAATTGTGGTGGGAGCCACGTGGTTAGCCAAACACAACCCTCATCTTGACTGGAGGAGGGAGATTTTAGGGTGATCAGAGGAGTGCTTGACCACTTGTTTATTTGACGCTGTGGTTCCTGTCGAAACCATTACTCCTAATGAGAATTATTATCCAGACCTTTCCAAAGTTCCTAAAGAGTATCAAGATCTAAAAGAGGTGTTTAATAAGACAAGAGCTACTTCACTGCCTCCACACCGCCCTTATGACTGTGTTATAGATCTACTCCCAGGCTCCACTCCTCCTAGAGGTGCGTTATACTCTCTCTCTGCTCTTGAACAACTCTCTATGAAGGAGTACATCCAGGACTCATTACGGTCGGGCATCATCCGACCATCTGCCTCACCTGCTGGGGCAGGTTTCTTCTTCTTCATTAAAAAGAAATATGGCTCGCTTCGTCTATGCATAGACTTTAGAAGACTCAATAAAATCACGATAAAGAACAAGTATCCACTACCACTCATGTATTCCGCCTTTGATTCTCTTCAAGGAGGCAACATTTTCACCAAACTTGACCTCCGTAATGCTTATCATCTGGTTTGTATCCATGAAGGTGATTAATGGAAGACAGCCGCCGTTCATGAAATCCATTCCATAGTTTGAAGCCCACATGCATCATGGATCGGAAATATCAGCATGTGGAATGGAAAAATCCGATACGTAAATTATGCTGGTATTGGAGGCTGATACCGAAACTGGATCGGATCGGCCCCATCCCTACTTGTAACATCATTAGAAAGTATTTTATACAGTACATGGTAATACAGGATATATTTGATGGCCACCACAACCCAACCGAGTGTGTATCTGATAAACAACTGAATCTAAACACCTGTTGCTTGTCACAATAAGGTTTCTCCATAAAAATGTTCAATAGTGGATGTGGGGACCCACAGACCCATCCCCACAGGACATGATGGTAACACAGGGAAGACAGGAACCACAGACACAGCGGCCCCCAAGCCCGGAACTCTAGGAGTCCCCCAACAGGGACACCCGCACCCCCCAGAGAGAGAAGCAAAGGGAAGCCCCGGGCAATCCCCAGCCACCATAATGCAGAAACCCCAGGAGGCTGCAGCAACGAGTCCACAGGCCCAGCTGGCAACCCGCCCCTTTTTTCTAAGGACCTAGATTCCCACCGTAAACACGTCAGATCTGTACTCACCAGACTCCTCCAGTACGGCCTCTTTGTAAAGGCTGAAAAATGTGAATTTCATGTGTCTACCATTTCTTTTTTGGGATTTATTGTCTCCTAACAAAATGGAGATGGACTCCAGCAAGGTCTCTGCTGTGGTGAATTGGCCCACCCCTAAGGACCGCAAACAGCTTCAGCGGTTCTTGGGGTTCGCCAATTTTTACAGACGCTTCAATAAAGGCTACAGCCAGAAGGCCAAGCCTCTTCACGAGCTCACCTCTACTAAGTGTCGCTTTCACTGGTCCGCTGCAGCAGAGACCGCTTTTAATGAATTAAAGAATTTGTTTGTTTCTGCTCCCATTCTCCAGGCTCCCAACCCCGATGAACTTTTATGGTTGAGGTTGATGCCTCCAGTACTGTGGTGGGGGCCGTTCTGAGTCAGCGCGGCCAGGAGGGGCGTCTTCACCCTTGTGCCTATTTCTCCAGGAGCCTCTCCTCGGCTGAGCGCAACTATGATGTTGGAGATCGGGAGCTCCTTGCTGTTAAACTCGCCCTGGAGGAGTGGCGTCACTGGTTGGTGGGCTCCAGGTTCCCGTTCCAGGTGTGGACGGACCACAAGAACCTGGAGTACCTCAGGTCTGCTCGTTGCCTTAATTCTCGCCAGGCCAGATGGGCACTTTTCTTTTCTCGCTTTAATTTCACCCTGTCATACCGACCCGGCGAGAAAAATACCAAACTTGATGCCCTGTCACGTGTTTTGGAGGAGGATAATTCCCCCTCAGCTCAGGAGGAGAACTTTATCCTCCCTGAGAGTGTTCGTCTGGTCATCACTCAGTTAGAGTTGGACCTGAGAAGCTCCAGCCGGTCACGTCCTCCTCCGGTCACCTGCCCTCAGAACCGTCTCTATGTACCCTCTAACATGATCAAAATGGTGTTGGATTTCTGTCATAACTCCTTGTTATATTGTCACCCTGGTCTAACTAAAACATTGTCTATTGTCAGGGCTCAGTTTTGGTGGGAGACCATGACCAAGGACGTCCGTGCCTTTGTGCGATCATGTCCGGCGTGTTCCCAGTCCAAGACCTCCAGAAGCCCCCGTTCAGGATTGCTTCACCCTCTCCCTTGTCCTTCGCGCCCCTGGTCGCACATAGGTATGGACTTCATTACTGGTCTCCCACCGTCCAATAATTTCACTGTCATTTTAACCATCGTTGACTGATTTTCAAAAATGATCCATTTAGTCCCTCTGCTTAAGCTACACTCCTCCAAGGACTTAGTCCACATTATGGCTCTGGAGGTGTTTAGGTTCCACGGACTGCCACTTGACATTGTCTCTGATCGGGGGCCTCAGTTTGTCTCCCACTTCTGGAAGGAGTTCTGTGACCTTCTGGGTATTTCCATTAGCCTCTCCTCTGGCATCCACCCTGAGTCAGATGGCCAGACGGAGAGGGCTAATCAAAAGGTGGAGGGCAAACTGAGGCTCCTATGCCAAAAGGATCCAGAGAAATGGAGCTCATCACTGCCCTGGGTCGAACATGTCCTTAATTCTGTCCCTTCCTCAGCCACCGGTTTGTCCCCTTTTTATGTTGTTTTTGGTTTTCAACTCCCTATCGTATCGGTCCAAGAACGTGAAGCATCTGTTCCCTCAGCCCACATGGCTGCCCTCCGCTGCCAGAGAGTCTGGAGGAGGGCTAAAAAGACTCTTTTAAAATCCAGGGCGGCCTACACTAGTATGGCTGACCGCCACAGAACTCCCCAACCCGACTATACTGTGGGACAGAGAGTGTGGTTGTCCACTAAGGACCTCCCACTTAAAGTTTCATCTCTTAAACTTGCCCCCCCCTCCACTTCATCGGACCTTTCCCCATCTCCAAAATTATTAATCCTGTTTCTGTTCGTCTGTCTTTACCTAAGTCTTTTCGTGTTCACCCCACATTCCATGTCTCATGTGTTAAACCAGTCATTTCCTCACAGTACCACTCCCCTGTTGGCTCCCCACCACCCGCCCGTCTGATTAACAGCTCTCCCGCCTACACTGTTCGCTGACTCCTCTGTTCTAGACGAAGGGGTCGGGGGCTCCAGTACCTCATCGATTGGGAGGGATATGGACTGGAGGAGCGGTCCTGGGTTCCCTCTCATTACATCCTGGATCGTACCCTCATCAGGGACTTTCATCGCCTGCACCCCAAGCAACCTGGTGGAACGCCGGGAGGCATTCCTTGAGGGGGGGGGATCTGTCACGAATCACGTCCCATAGATTATATTTTCTGTCACCCTGAACACCCTTTAATGTTTGCAATAGGTCTTTTCTGTAAGTTTCATTTATTCTGTCCACTCAAGTAATGTTTATTTATACATGTGCGTTTTGGTTTGTCTTCTTTGCATGCTGGTTGAGGGCGATGTCATGGTTGTTTAGTTTTGTCTTCACTGCAGCCAGCAGTAGCTTATTAGAACTCAACTGGCTGCACCTGTCACTCTCACCCTTTAAAAGCTTCACTCTTCCTTCTCTTCGGTGCCCGGTAGTTGAAAACAGTTCACTGTAAGTAGATACCTCACATTCATGACCCTGCCTTGTTTCCCCATAGCCTTAGTGTCTCTTTGTCATAGTTTACCTGTCTCCTTGTTCCTGTCCCGCTCCTGGTTCTTGTCCCTACCTCTCGGCTCGACCTCCCGGCTTCTTGACCCACGACTTACCTGGACATCGTTTCTTGCTCGACCCTTTGGATTACCACGTCTTCTGCCTTTGGTTCTGACCTTCGCCTGCACAACTACGCCTCCTTGTCTTCTCCTCCGGTACCTCCTGTCATCTGATCTCTGGTTTTGGACCCAGGCTTGTTTGACTATGTCTCTGCGCTCAACGGACTCACCACTCACCACTCACCTGTCGCTGCGGCCGGCTGCAGCCCCTCACCGGACTCAGCTTCTCCAGCAGCGATCCGGATCAGTTTGGACATCGTCAGTCTCCAGAACCCCCAAGATCATCTGAGACGGTTAGTGGTTCTCCACATTCTGACTTTTTGCTCTTCACTATCTCCTCCACGACCATTAACTGATCTCTGCCTCATAGACTTGTTCCTGATCTGGAACCAGAACCCGAACCAGAACCAATAATAGAACCGGTCCAATTTGCCACACTTCATCTTGAAAATAAATATTTAATTTTGACCTTGTGTGGTGATTTTGGTCCAACTGTAAGGGGGTTCGTTACACTTTCATTTGCTACGGTGAAGCACGGTGGTGGCAGCATCATGCTGAGGGGGCTTTTCATCAGTTGGGACTGGGAAACTGCTCAGAGTTGAAGGATAAACAGTGCAACATAAAGACAGGTTCTAAATGTAAAAAGTTCCAGCAGAACAACAACCCTCAACACAGGGCTGGGGTTTCAGAACGTCCTGGACCGGTCCAGTCAAAGTTCAGATCTCCTGACCTGGTCCAGTCAAAGGTCAGATCTCATGGACTGGTTCAGTCCAAGTCCAGGTCTCAGTGAGAAGCTCTGGTTTGATGTAAAGATTGTAACATGAAGGAACTGGAGATGTTAGGTCATGGACACAAACCTCTGGAGGTACTAGCTGCACAAAGTATTTCCTTTGTATTGAGGAGGTAAATACATACAACATGCATGCTCCATTTTCACTGTATAGAGTCCAAACCAGGGGTGCAAAGACTTTTTCATCCTGCAGCTCCTTTTAAAATGACCAAGTCAAAGTGATCTACAAAGTACCTGCTATAAGGCCCAGTTTACACGAGAACAACCTCTGGAAACATTAGTGTTTTTTCAAAGTTTATTGGGGGTAATAAACAAAAAACGAGCAGTTTACACAAAAACGCTGTAGTTTTCATGACAGTAGAGTTGCCAGATAAGAAACAATGCTGTGGCTTTAAAATGATAGTATTTTGACCTAAACTGTCATATGTGCTGAGCAAAGATATTCTAAGATGAGGTGTGTGCTGTGTTTGTTGAACATGAGCAGAGAAAAGGAGGGGGTAAATAAGACATTTTAAATTTATCTGGCAACCCTGATGCAGGGCTGAGTTGCATGCAGTGTCTGCATGACAGGCAAGGCTCCTAAAGACTCAGGCGTACTTCACTCCGCAGAGGTCCGCGCATACCAGATTAGACTCGAAGTGGACTCCCGCAAGTCATGTCTGAGCAAAGATCAATTTTTACAACTGCGCACTCGGTGTCGTACAATAAACTGTACAGCGACAGACTGTTTTGTATGTGACACTAATGTATTAAATTCCCATTCTTCATCCCTGATCTGATTTAATGGTCTTTTGTTTTGTTTTTGTTTTTTTTTCCAAAAGGTAAGCTATCTCTTCCTCCTCCGTTGACTCCATAACTGAAATTGTGAGAAATGAAGGAATTTGTCACAAGCTAATTAAAATCAGGCCTAGCGTGGCTGCGGCAGGGTCTGGAGATTTCCTGATGGGCTGATCTGATGTGTGGGCTGCAGGGTCAACGCTCCCGTTTTTTTTTTTTTTTAGAACTTTTTATTAACAACATATAAACACAGAGCACTGCTGCCGCTTGCTGCCAGCTCTCGTTTTTCTTTGCGACCTGTCACTCAATCAAGTAGGCGTGTCAGCAAATGACCAATCTGCGACCTCAATTTATCGCAAAGGTAAACGCCCCTTGCCTGCAGAGCTGGTCTGCAGCCGATCAGGGTGTACACTCGAGCATGAAGTCTCAACCGTCTTCGGACAGAGCGAGCAGTGTACGTGCGGCTGACAGTGCATCAAGTCTGTGAGAGGATTCAGACCAAACTGGTGAAGACACTAACGTCTCTTTGGAGCCTGGATTTTATTAGTTTTGCTCCTACATGCTGAAAAAGGGTGAGTAGCACAAAAAACCTGCTCTCTGCCATTTATCATAACTGTTGTTAGAGCAGAAAAACTTTGGACTGCAGCCACCTGTAGTGAGCATGTACCATTTCACACTTGGGGCATTTCACACCTCTGAGAGGTGTTCCCCTGAAAATCTCCACTCCGAGACCTGGATTCAGAAACCTTCAGTTTCAGAGAATGAGGACTGTTGTCTGTAAATGAACAGTCGAACGTTTCATGTTGTGTAAACGGGGCCTCAGACTGGCTGCCCTGTCTGTCAATCAAGTGAAAAAATTTCATAAATGGAAGAGAGGCTGATGTCTAGTTTTTAATTTAGTTCAGTTTATTTCTATAGCTCCAAATCAAAACAGAAGTCATCTCAGGGCACTGAACAGAAACATTCATATATATATAATAATAATAATAATAATAATAATAATAATGTCATCACATTGTCATCATTGTATGTTTCCATACAATGGCAAAATTAATCTCTGCATTTAACCCATCCACCACCAGGTGGTATAGTGGGCAGCTATTGAAAGTGACCAGGAGGCATTTTGAAGATAAGGTGTGTTGCCCAGAGACACTACAAGGTATACAGTGACCGAGGATCAAACTGGGACTTTCGGGTCCCGAGCCAGCTGCCCTTCCTCTACACCATCTCGGCCATCGAAAAAAGTAAAAAGTATTTCGCTTACCCGAGTGAGGTAGACACAGGACACATGCCACGCCCTCACTGCAGCCTTCTCCTCCAAGGGGTCTGAAACTAATCCTGAGGCTCAGGTATTACCCGTAGCTGTTTTCCAAGACAGCTTAGTCTAAGGCTGTGTTGAGGTGATTCACCCAGACTGTTAACTACCTTCTATCCGTGCACCACACCCAGAATTTCACCTCGTGTCTCGCCCGACCTAGCAGCAGGAGTGGGGACGTTGGACAGACGAGGAAGCGCACGTTCACGGTAGCTCAACTCCTAATTTAACGTTGCAATTGTTATCCGATCTGGCTTTGTTTAGAATCTAGGTATAAGATTCTTGGATGTTGTTTTATAATCAAAGCTACGAAACCTTTAAAAACCTCCTAAACTTTTTGTTGTTAACATTGAACCAAGTTTTCCATTTCCATGAACAAAGGGGTGTTAAAATAAGAATCCAGAATAATCAAGGATTTGCTGGGGTAACAGCGGTAAGCACAATCCAACACAGTGATTACATTTGATTACAGAGGTGATACATGGTGATTAATAAGTAGCTCAGAGATTTAGTTGGACTCCAGGGGTTGAACAGTCAGCTTGGCAAAGTGGCGCTCGGATCCAAAAGAGAGCTGGGGAGGCCTGACCATGTCCTAGGAGCCCCTAGGGTAGTTCTGACACACTTAAACACTCCAAAACATCCACAGTCTCCCCACACTCACAACCTGACCCAATATGTTATCTCTCACCACATCAACCAACCTTTGACAACCCCAAGCAATCGAATCTAAAATATAATTGATCTTTCTGCCTGCAATTTTGTAAGCTACCGCTCTGAACTGAGATAAAAATTGATAAAGGACAATATCTTTGAGACGTCTTCTTACCATAGATTTCTAGTAGAATTCCTGAAAATTCCAGCTCAGTAAGAAGTAGATTACCTCACCCACTCTTGAATGAGGCCGTCCCTGGTCCCACAGCTGTTCAGAATTTGAAGAAAAGGGTTCGGGTAATGATCCGGGCTGAGGAGGAAAATAACTCCAAATGAAGCCTTCCCTTCGGATATGCCTTAGTTCTTCCTCAGCTGGAACCGTCCAAGACTTGTCTTGTGCATCCACACGCTCCGGTAGTCCATCAGCCCCAGTGTCACAGAGTCATCTATATTTATAGAGCGAGTGCTGGGTAACACCCCCGAAAGATCATGCCACCTGTTCAATCCCACCTTTTGGGTTGGATCTGGCATAGGATCTTTATGCATGTCTATGCGAGATGGTTACATCACTCTCATACATATTAAAATCTGGGTGTAACTTTATTCTGTCCGGTTTTAGTCTGGACTTGTCTGCTTCAACTTTTGAGTTGTTTTTCTCTTATTTTCCCTTATAAGGGTCTACGTTTGCTTGGAGCTGCTTTAGGTTTGTTATTGTGAAACTCTCTTTCTTGCATAACTCATCCTTGTACATTATTTCTGTAAAACACTTTTGAGAAGACAGTTCACTTTCATCTTAAATTCTCAACATCATGAAATGAACAAAATACATTTTTAAAATCACAAAAGATTATAGTATCAACTTGATTATTTACTTGATTTATAAATAAACAATTCATGTTTCTATATTTCTTTAAAAAAAACAACAGTTTCATTAGGAGGGAATGTTCCCCATCTGTCACTTTTCCTCTCTCCTTCTTTCTGCCTGCGTGTGTGTGTTTTCAGCATCTGCTTTTCATTAACTTAGCCTGGAAACTTCGGTACTTCCCACTGCAGGCCTGAAACAAGAGCATGTCTGGACATGTCTGACTTTCACTAAAGCGAGCCTTATTGACAAAAGTAAGTTAATAACATTATTTATTTATTATTTATCTTTATTATTTTTTAATGCCATGCCATCTACCCAGAATACCTTTGAGATCGACTGATAGATGGCTATCGCCATGTTGGGCACCCGTGGGCTAAATGATGTGAACACGAGCCGTGTTCAGCTGGAAATAGACTGGTGGATTTACAAGCAGCACACTCATTTCTTCTCCACGCCTGCAAACATCTAAACATTTTTCCCTCCTCTCAGCAGCAGTTGAAGGTGAGCCCACAGCCACGATGAAGGCTCCATGACTAATAACTTGTGTCATCTTCAGAAGAAACATTTATAACAAAACAACTAAAAACATTTTAGTTACCTTCCCCCGTGTTGTAACCAGTCAGCGTGGTCTGAATTTGGCCCCCGTTGCCCCGTGTGTCAGGGGTCCCCTGAGGCCCCTGGTGGCAGTCTTCACCTGAGTAACCATGGCAACACTTCCACTCCATCTCCGTCACCATCTTGTAGGCCACCTTATACCTCGGCCTCCTGTACGTTCGGTAACTGACAGGAGAGACACAGATGTCTTGTCATCGTTTCACTCAAACAAACAAACTTTGTTTTCACTTTGTAGTTTAGTCTAATTCAAGATGGCTGACTAACCTGAGCCAACACAAACGGTGATAATGTTCTAATTTTTAGAAATTAAGTTGTATTTTGGTGTGTCTAGGCCTTCGGTCAACTGCCGACCTGTTTAACTTTCAATTTTTTTTTTCCTGTTAACATACAAAAAAGCACTCCGGAAAGCTATAATTTTACATTATTCAATATAATTGATGAAAATAAAAATAACCCCAGGTTCCTTTTCAGTACCATAGCTAGTCTAATGAAAAATCCTATCTCTGTTGTTTCATGTATCCCTACAACTATAAGCAGTGATGACTTCATGAGATTATTTATCAATAAAATTGTTTCAATTAGGGAAAAAAATTCAAACCAACATTCCTAGTGTCACCTCTGGTTCTGTGTCTGATGAGACATTTAAAAATGTCTCTAGAACCTGACTTATGTTTGGACTGTTTTTGTCCTGTTGAGCTCTCTGAATTGTCAAAAATAATAACCTCATCCAAACCATCCACGTCTGCTAGATCACATCCCAACCAGACATTTTAAGGACGTATTTCCCTTATTTAATAACCACGACTTGGATCTGCTTAATTTGTCTCTAATAAACAGTTACATACCACAGAACTTCAAGATTGCTGTAATTAAACCTTTCCTTAAGAAACATAACCTTGACTCAGGAATCCTAGCCAGTTATAGACCTATATCTAATCTAACGTTCATCTCAAAAATTCTCGAGAAAATTGTTGTAGGTCAGTTACGTGACCATCTACAAAGTACAAAGATATAATCTAAAGAGTTTCAGTCAGGCTTTAGAGCTCACCACAGCACTGAATCTGCACTGGTGAAAGTTACTAATGATATTTTCATGGCCTCTGATAATGGACAAGTGTCTACACACTGCAAATATAGTCCATCTAACCTAGTCTTACATTCTTATATCCAGTCAAAAAGGATTTTTTGATCTTGTTTTGAGACTTATATGCTAAACAAGAGCAGAAAGTGTTAGATTATTACTCTTGTTTTGAGAATATACATCTTTTATTTCTTACTTAGTTACCAAATCCTAAAAATAGTTACTTTACATGCATATTAAGCAAAATTGTATCACAGAGACATGTGTGAGATCATACTGTATGTTTAAAAACAATTTTTAGCTGTAAAAACTTGTTTCAAGACCACCCAGTAACAATTGCTCAACACATTTATTTCCGATCTTTACAAAGCTGCAGGGTAGCATTACTTTTTTACAACATATACAATATACATATACAATAACAAATCACATGTATGATATTATGAACATACATCTTCCACTGTTTCAAGGTTATTCATTTTAATTTTTAAGTGCAATGACATCATCAAGGTTATATTTTGTCAAAACATACACACTGCTATTGAAACTGACTGGATAATATGATGTATGATCAACTAGCTTTAAAGCATCTATACATTCAGTGGCCTGGGCAAGATTAGGCACTGTAACTTCATAAGCTAAAAGATCTTTATTCCAACCCACAGTTTCATAAAGCTGGTATTCAAAACAGTATAATGAACTGTTTATCACAAAAATGTTCTTTATAAGTCCAAAAACAGGAACTGTACCATTTGCATTGGTGATTATTAGAGACCTTTCACTTTTATATTTGTTCCCATTAAGAATAAGCCACTTTACTTTGACTTTGACTCCATGTTGCATGCCAAAAAATCCCCAAAAAATCTCTCATCTTCTCGGAAATGTACTCCATATTTGTTACTTCAGAGACAGGACCCAATTCTTTTCCATGTGCAAAAATTGGATGATGAGTACCCATTTCATTTTGACAGCATTCAAAAAGCACATTATGGTTCACAAGTGACTTACAGACATTTTTGAAGTTCAGTTTAGATGACCACTGTTTAAAAAAACAGTGCTTAGATTCAAACCGCATGCACATGTGCCTTACTAAAGGCCCCAAATGAAGAATTTGAGCAGGGATATGCAGCATGTAATGTTGCTTAGGTATTACATTATTCTCATGAAAAAGTTGCTTAAACTTTTTCAAATGCTGTTCAATCATACTTTTCAGTTTTAACACACTCTGTACAGACAAAACAGGGGCAAAAAGTATCTGAACTATCTCAACTAAGTCCAAAACAAACTGAACATATTCATTTTTTCTATAGTATTGAGCAGAAAAGGAATGATCTTCAACAATATCAACATTTGCCCTGAAGACTGTTTAAGTTTATTGTCATTCGATGCAAGGGTACTGACACTAATGGGGCATGGCTTGTCACGTATGTCTATGGGTGACAAAGAAAAACTTTGCATGGCTGAATTGAACACATCTAACTCCATCTCCCCAGACAGAACAAGATATTTTAACACGCACTTAATTAAAACCATAAATTGAACTGTTTTGGCGGGCACGTCCGTGAAAGTGGGCAATACCAAGTCTTAAGGGGGTGGGTTATACCAACACTGTCGTTAACTTGCATAGTAATATCTTTAAAAAGGGGATTACAACAGGCATAATATTTAATGTAGAATTTATAGTTCTACTATTACATTATTATGCACATCATTTTCGCTTTTTATAAGCTTTAAACAGACTGCCATGTTCTGCACCTATTTCCCCCTCCTTGCCCTCATTTGGTTGCGTCTGTCGGAGTCCTGTATCGTTTGGCAGCAGAGAGAAGCAGCACGTGGACCGAACTCAGCTAAGGTAATGAGACATGTTTTTATTAAATCTAGATTTTTTTCCAGTTTTGATTTACTGCACTCATTACAGCCTGGTGACCATGGATGTTTGTTTTCATCAATTCTAATAGCGCACCATGAGTTGTTAGCTGACTTAAAACATGCTAGCTTGCTAGTTAGCTTGATGGTAATGAGGTTAAAAAATGACGATAGTTAGTCTAAATGGACAATTTTATATTTTCTGTTGATAAAACCATTAAAACATGAGAATTATTTCATTGAAATCCAGTTTAGTTTATGAAATTAAAGACAACAGGAAAAAATAAAACATCTGCAAAGTAATGGCATAATCTATATGTAAATGTGTTAATGACATCATAACTTATATATTTATTTTAAGAATAATTTAAATTTAATTATTTAATTAATTACTGTCTAACTGAATTGTTTGTTGTGCACACTGACACTGGTTTTAAATAATTAAACTATTTAATTTTTGTAAAGTCGATTTGTTTGCCCTGTCAAGTTGAATACTGTATACATTTAAAGGGACATATAACTTTATAATTCTGAAAGTTAACCATTTGTGTTTACAGCTGCCAACATAGATGAGGTCTTGCTCCAGACCCTCAGTCGTGATGATTTACGAGACCTTTTGCCAGAAAACTTTATAAGGAGGAAACTGTTGTGGGCTCATGTTCACAAAGAGGCACGTTTTTGCCACCTTTGATCTGAAAACACCTAGCACAACACATTTTGCTCGTAACTCCTGTAATAATAATTCTTTTCATTTTTTTTTCCTTAGGATGAAAATCCCACCTTATCAGATACAACTGGATCAAATGAAACAGGAACTGTTTCTTCACCTCAAGGAGCACCTCCCTCTACTGCAGGATAGTGGCCCTCAATTAAGGACCAGGAGTGTCCATCCCTGATATGCTGGATCTAGTTACTGATTGTGTTTTCCTTTTAGCCAACATGGATAGTATTGCATCACAGGCCAGGCATTACAAGACTCTGCAGGAGATGTATAAGAAGCCAAAGCCCAACCAAGATGCTGTCCGCCAAATCCTTGACCTTGAATTTCAATCAAGAAGCGCTTTCATCGACTGTGATGTTCTGAGAGAAGAAGATGGGGCAACAAAGATTCTTGAAGCATATCCATGTTTCAAAGAGATTCACAATGTAAGTGGTTTATTTTTTATTATGGCTTCTCAAAAAGAAAGCACTGCTGGAGGTGTTAAAGCTTTCTTGCACCATAGGTGATGGGTGAGCTGTGGCGGATCCTGGATAAGGGCAACCTCACATTCCTCACAGAATTGAAGAAGAGATGGGAACACTTTTGCTCTATGGTTCAGTTTTACGGTGTTTGGAAGAAGGTGTTGAAGCCACCCAAGAACCTGGATGGAGGTTAGTAATTGTGCTGTCTTTCATACACCATGTTGCTCAGACATGACACCACATGTCATATATATATATATATATATATATATATATATATA
>NC_056509.1:8952757-8956198 GCF_014905685.2 Nematolebias whitei
TTTCATTTCCGGGTCACTGACTGACACGTCAATCAGCCAATGAGAGAGCGGCACAGGGTGACTGACATCCTGTTCCAGCCAATGAAAGCGTTCCACGGCAGCTATATTCAACAAATCAGGAAACGTACGCAGCACTTAGCATGATAGATTAGCGTCAACCTTTTCGTCTTGTAAACTGTCAAAATGCACTTTTTCTGTTAAAAAATGTAACGAATAAGCTCTCAGCTTCACGGAGTCGGCGCTCCGGTCTTAAAACGTCTCTACAACCATTTAAAACAACTCGTTCGAATTTTTTCAGAACCGAGCCGGTCCCACAGAACCTCCGTGGTTTGGACCGTCTTTTAAACAGAATAACGCTTCCACAGATCAAAGCCAGCTTAGCAACACTTAACAGCGTACAATTTCAGCTTTCACAAGACTCAATGACACAATCCCAGCTTTAAAACATTGCCAGCGTAACACAGCGTAAAGTTGCAGAGCCGAGCTCCAAGCGCGCAGCTCCGGCTGCGTTTCAATCACAGCTGATAAACTGTTATTTTATCAACATGCCAACATGTATAAAATCAATTTTTACACGCATATACAGTCATTTATGAGCACGTTACGGGCCACCAATGTAGTAGTATGTCATATACGAGATATATGCATACAATTTTCACGAGTTCCTCATCTTTCTGACTGTGTAAGTGTCGTGCATTGAATTTCAACAGAAATGTAACGAGAGACGTTATTTATCTTTGACCCATCAAAATGAATGCGGTCATTTATTTTCAGAATCAAAGTTAACATCAAACATTTACATTAATTTGGCAAAATATGAAAATAATAACAGACAAGTTTCACAAATAACAGACTTCAATCACACGGCGGTGATTGAGGATTTTGCTTCAGATATTTCTAAAATATCTGTACTGATTTTAAGAGAAAGCAGAGTTTAAGATGGAAATGGAGATTTATCGTACAGAGAGATTTGTGAGGGAATTAATCTGTTTGACCAGAAACATGCACGCTCCGTCAGATATTAGCTTGTCCACGGTACACTTGGTCGAAAATAGAACCTTCTACCTGTTGATGATAAAATCAGCGTCGGCGTATGGTTCCTTTCTGACTCTTTCAGCGTCTCCGTGAGAACTGCCAAACCCTTAGAGAGTCGTACGAGGTTGTCCAAACAGAAGTTATAATCCCAACATCGTCACTGCATTCTGTATTCCAACAGAAGCATTCTGGACGCTTTAACTCTGTAGCTCCAGCACTCTTCAGCACTCTTTAGAACTTCTTCAGAACTTCTTCAGAACCTCTGTCTCCATCACTCTGTGACTACGAACAGAACTGGGAAGTTGCCACATTTTAAATGAGTTGACTTCCGGGTCAATTTTAGAGCTTTCTGATTCGTGGATGGACCAGAAAGAGGTGTGTTTTGTGACGTAAGATGTTATCTAAGTCGAGGTCAGAGAATGAGTTTGTTTACAACATACAGAGAAGATTATTGCAAAAAACCAGACTTCGTGGAGTCTCACTCTGTTGTATCTTTTCAAATAGGAAAACATGACATCTCTTCTTCAGTAAACATGTAGTTGACCGGAGGTCGACCTTTAACATACTTACAAAACTTGGCTCATTGCAGACAGAAAAATCAAGAAATGCATATTAACCTGATTTCTTCTTTGAATGAGGAATAAAAATCATTACTTACTGTTTATGTAAAATAAAAATGAGTAGTTTTTCTTCAACCTGTAAACATTGAGTAAACTAACACAATTTGATTATCAAACATTTGTAAAATAGTAATGATCATAGAGAATTGTCTTTTCTGCTTGATTAATTCAAGAAAGAAAGTCACCAGATGGCTCAAACTGTATTTCTGGATGCAGATCAATGAAATAACAGTCTCTGTTCATCTGATCAAGATTTGAGGTCAGATCAGGTTCAGATCAGGTTCACTACACATACATATATATATATACACATATATATACATATATACACACATATACATACATATATATACACACATATACATACATATATATACACATATATATACATATATACATACATATATATATATATATACATACATATATATATACACAAACATATATATATATATATATACACACACACACACATATATATATACATATATATACATACATATATATATATATACATACATATATACATACATATATACATACATACATACATACATACATACATATATACATACATACATATATACATACATACATATACACATATACATACATACATACATATATATACATATAAATATATATAAATATATATACATATATATATATATATATATAAAGGCATTTTAAACCCTTCCCACACTCTTGCAATATTCTAAACTATGTTTCTCAACTCTAAACGCTCTAAAAGAGCACAGAATGTCATGATTTCAGCTTTCTGCCACCTGCAAGCGCTCTTGGTCACGCCCACTTCTTCGCTCTGCACACTGAACAGCTGATCAGCTGCAGCTGGAAGTTTATCCTGCAGCAGTAAGGGATGCACAAAGCTGCAGGAACAAGCTTTTTCTGCAGCTCTGGGCAGCACAAATGTGCAGTAGGTTCTAAATAATTAAAAATAATTTATTTTAAATAAAAATTCCATGCCGATCGTGCAGCTCATACATCAATCAGCCAATTGTGTGTCATGTCCAATCTTATTTTGAAAAACCATGATAGAGCGAATCTGCAATAAACGAACCGCCAAGTAGTGAGGGACTACTTTATATGAATGTTTCTTTTCAGTGCCATGAGATGACTTCTGTTGTGACTTGGCGCTATACCTGGATAAATAAACTGCATTAAATTGAATTGGCTGTTTTTGAAAATCATCCGACAACATCTGAAACACATTTTTTCATCTTTCAGAGCTTAGACGTCCATGTATGCATGGAGTTATGATGTCACGTTTTAATCAAATAGAAAATATCTAAAATTATTCAAATCGATTTGAATTTTAAAAGCATGACTCCAACCCTGAAATAACGATGATTACATGTAAACTACATGTTGCATAAAATGCTGCTTCAGCCTGAGACTTTTATCTTTTTACCAGCTCCTCCTTTCCAGGCCAAAAAAAGCTGGTGTCTGTCTCCAGTCACAGTGAGTGGAAGGGACACCTGGACAGGTCTCCAGTCCATCACAGGGGCACCTGGGCAGGTCTGCAGTCCATCACAGGGACACCTGGACAGGTCTCCAGTCCATCACAGGGACACCTGGACAGGTCTCCAGTCCATCACAGGGACACCTAGACAGGTCTACAGTCCATCACATGGACACCAAGACAGGTCCCCAGACCATCACACGGACACCTGGACAGGTCTCAAGTCCATCACAAGGACACCTGGACAGGTCTCCAGTCTATCACAGGGACACAAGGACAGGTCTCCAGTCCATCACAGGGACACCT
>NC_056509.1:8956208-8963047 GCF_014905685.2 Nematolebias whitei
CAGTCCATCACAGGGACACCTGGACAGGTCTCAAGTCCATCACAGGGACACATAGAGACAAACGAGACAAACAACCATTCACTCTATCACTCACACCATAGACAATTTAGAGTCGCCAATCAGCCTAAGATGCATGTTTTTGGTCTGTGGGAGGAAACCGGAGTACCCGGAGAAAACCCATTCATGCACAGAGAGAACATGCAATCTCCACCCAGAAAGGCCCCTGGACCAGGATTTGAACCGGGGACCTGCGCACTGAGAGGCAGCAGCTCGACCAGTTGCGTCACCATGCTGTCCCAATATAAGATCCATCCATCCATCCATCCATTATCTTTACCGCTT
Source organism: Nematolebias whitei (assembly GCF_014905685.2). Lineage (NCBI taxonomy): Eukaryota > Metazoa > Chordata > Actinopteri > Cyprinodontiformes > Rivulidae > Nematolebias > Nematolebias whitei. Next base: position 8,956,551 of record NC_056509.1, read on the forward strand.
ATTCCATTTTGGGTCACGGGGGTCACCGGTGCCCATGTCCAGCAATCACTGTGCGAGGGGCGGGGTACACCCTTGACTGGTCGCAAGTCCATCACAGGGACACAAGGACAGGTCTCCAGTCCATCACAGGGACACCTGGACAGGTCTCAAGTCCATCACAGGGCCACATAGAGACAAACGAGACAAACAACCATTCACTCTCTCACTCACACCTAGGGACAATTTAGAGTTAACAATCAGCCTAACATGCATGTTTTTGGTCTGTGGGAGGAAACCAGAGTACCCGGAGAAAACCCACGCATGCACGGGGAGAACATGCAAACTTCACCCAGAAAGGCTCCTGGGCAGGGGTTTGAACCAAGGACCTGCTCGCTGAGAGGCAGCAGCTCAACCAGTTGCGCCACCATGCTGCCCCCAATATAAGATATATAAGATAATTTAAAGTTCCTTTAGTTTCATTGATAAAATTCAGGTTTTCATCAACTTTTTAAAAAGTATTTTTTTTACCAGATGGACATTGTCTGAGGGCCACTTTTGGCCGCCGGGCCATACGTTGCCCACGCCTGATTTACCCTCTTACTCACACCTGGGCACACTTTAGAGTTACTAAAGAACAAACTGTTTTTGGTCTGAGGGAGGACAGGGAAATAAATTTTGTGCTGGTTATCTGGACGTCCCAGTAAGGACCATTCTTGTTCTGAAGCTTTGCTCTGAAACGCGTCCAATTCTTCTGGACTCTGCTGATGTTCATGACCCCAGAGGTCACTGTCAGTAGATGCTTTCATATCAGTCACACGTGACAAATGGGATTACATAGGCTCCATAAACTTTAAACACTATTTTTGTCTCTTATAGTCTTTTTTAATTTTCCTAAAGAAACTGGCTGCACTTTTCTGGTACTAATTCTGAATCCCTTGCTTGTATGACTTCCAAAAATAAAGGGAATAATGTTTTATTTGGAAATCTTTGCTGTGGGTTTATTATTAATATGTCATTCAGCTGTGTCTACAGACTCCCTGCAGCAGTAGCTGTGCAATAAACGGACAGAAACATGAAAAAAGTGACTGTGAGAGTTTCTTTATCCTGATCCACGAAGGTCTGCGTCTTACAGAGCTTTTCTTGGGCCATATAAAAACTGCTGTCAGAGGAGAAGAGGGCTGAAGGCAGAGCTGAGGAGAAACTGGTGAAGAATAACGGACTGTTTTCACAGACTGCGGTGCCTGGAGCCCCAGCTGGCTTCATTCTTAGCATAGCCCAGGTTTACTCTGGAGCTCCCGGAGGAGTTGAGGATCAATCAGCCAAGGTCAAAACTCAGTAAGAACTTCAAAAGAACAAAAACGTAGGCCAGGTTTGATTGATGCCTTCACAACAACCCCGTTTGGAAAACGTACTCACCGAGACCCGGTTTCAGCAAATTTGATGCTGGACTTAAAATGGAGGATCATTTGTGAGAGTAAGACTCACAGCTGAGCCAAGCACCGAGCAGTAATCATGATTACAGTGTTGATCCAGTTACATGTACGGCAGCAACAACAAGAACCCTAAAGGACCAGCCAGGCTTAAGGGAGGTTCTGACTAATTTAAATGGGGTTCTGTGGAAAAGTTGCGAAAAGGTATTATTTTATCTGCTATAGATTGAATTTCAATTCAATTCAGTTTATTTATATAGCGCCAAATCACAACAAAGTTGTCTCAGGGCACTTTACAGGAACATTGAAGGACCCTAGTTTAGAAAAACAGGTTAAGTCTCTTTAGTATTGATATATTTTTCTTTTCAGAACACACACACACACACACACAAAAATGCACACGCACAACAAAATCCCCTCCCACACCAGATCAGTCACACAAACATGAACATATCAGACAGGCATTGATGTCCTCTCAATATAAGACATAAACGGCTGCCAAGTGTCCCAACATCTCTCAACAGATCCTTTCAGAATATATCTAATCTTTTCCAGAAGAACATGATACCGTATTTTTTGCTGTATAAGTCGTGGTTTTTTGCATAATTTACATGCTCTGCGACTTATAGTAGGCCACAGCTGTCATGAACTGTGGTGGATCGGACAAGCACAGACTCAGAAAAAGGTTTTTAAAACGTTTTTTTTTAAACCGGCGGCGTCTGGCAGGAGGTTCTGGTACTGGTACCGGACCACTCTGGGGGAGACAGACAGATTATTGGCTGTAAGCAGACTAGACTGAACAGAGTAAACAAGAATAAAGCCACTAACCTTCTGTCTCTGGAACCAGTCTGAGATGTGGGCCAGGTGGGTCCCGGTACCGGTCTGAATCTCAGGAGCCGGTAACATGTGCAAGGGCGCACAGAGCAGCTGCGCGCAGTGTGAGCACGAACAGGTAGTGAGGCTGGATGGGCGAGCTGTGACGCTGAGGGGGTATAGGCAGCAGAACTTTATCCAGGGGCAGGCAAGGGTCAAAACCAGAGAGGAATGCAGCCAGGCAGAAGAACCAAAAGGGGAATCCAAAAATCGTGTTCAAGGAGGAAAATCAGTCATCAATATGGTCAGATTATAGGCGAGGAATACAGACCGGAGGCAAAGGCAAGAACGAGAGGTCGTGGGCAAAGCAATGGTCAAAAATTGTGATTCGAAGAGGGAACACTGGATATCTACGGGAAGAACCTATAATTATCTGGCACCGACTAAGGGGAAACGGGGAGCTTAAATAGTGGACTGAACAGGTGTTGCTTGTGAACGTAGATTGTGGTAGATGGTGGAGGGGGCGTGGCGCAGGGTGACAGGAGCTGAATGAATGAGAGGGGAACTCAAAACTGAAGTAGGAAAAAACGTGAATGATCTTAAAACAGGGGCTGTGGTATGAGGAGAAGAGGCTTGAACAGATGGGGGAGCAGTGGGGGCCGCTGAGCGTGACAGATGCAACATATTTATGGATTTTTCCCATATTTATAATCCAATTTTTGGCTGAGATATGACCGTTTTCTTTCATCCTGACTGAGATGGCAGCAGAGTAATAGTAGCAGTAAGGCATCCTGTTGTATCATGTAATAGGCAAACGTGGCTATAATGACAAATTCAAAAAGTTCAAGAGAAAAATTCAAAAAACGTTCAATACAAAAACAACTGGACTTTATTTGTAACAGAAGACGTTTCGCTCCTTGTCCGAGGAGCTTTCTCATTTCAAAGAGCAGTGAGTGAGGGGTTCAGGTTGTAAGGCTGAGTGAGATAAGATACACATACAGTACATATGTAGATTGACAATTCACACCTTACACCTTAACAGTAGGGGTTTCTTAAGGTCTTCGTTACTCTAATTCACAAATGAGGCCCCTGTTCCCATCAGGTGTGAAAACTGGCTGGGAATCAGTCTTAAAGTTGCATTATACATTTTTGAAAGTGGAAATCTGAGGCCTCCTCCTCTGTTAAGAGATGGGTTTTCTCTTTTATCATAAATTGCTTCTTGCAAGATGCTGATTCATCTTCTGCGAAGGTAACGAGTCGTTACGCGCTAAGTGTACCGGAGGTTTGAGCTGGTGTTGGAAGAAGCGTGCAAATTCTGGTCAACAACATACACCTTTCTCCATCCATCCCTTCTTTAAACCTCTAAATTCCTTCCTTTAAACTCTTCTATTTTGCCAGTAATCTAGATGCCTTCAGAAATGTCCTGTTGTCTTATTAGTAAAGGGTGCCAAGTTTTATTAATCAGAACCAGATAAGCTAATCAAGTGTACAATGTTTTGATGTAAAATTTTGATTCTGTTAAATAAATGACTGCATTTATTCTGATGGGTCAAAGGAAAATAACGTCTCCTGTCACTGATTAAACAATACTCACAGTTACCTCGGTCACATGGCATTAATTTAACTCGAAAAAGAAAGAACCCGTTATATTTAAATAATTAATTAGTAGTGAAGGTACAGTAAGCTGTCTCCCACATTTCACTACATTTGGTGGGACCGTGTGTCCACAGCAAAGCTGTCCTTGACATACTACATTTGACACAGGTGTCACAAACAGTAACTCTGAGGGAAGCCAACCCTACAGTCTTTTACTGTCCTCACCACCTGTTGCTGAGAAGATATTATTTTTGACATAGACCATGGCTTTTTATGGTTCTACAAACTCCTTGTCCACCTCACTGTGAGTGATGCGAAGCCATGCAGGAAAAAGTAGCCCATATCGAACATCTCGCCGGCTGGAAAGAAGCCTCTTCACCTCTGTGAACGTTGCCCAAGCCTCGGCCATGCTTGCAGCGTAATCCGCTGTAATGATGATCAAGGATTCCTTGAAGTGTAATGAGCCATGATTGCGTGCACGCTGTAATATTGCCACGCAGTCTTGGTAGTAAGAGTTTTTTTTATCTATAATAACTCTCGGCTTATCACCTGACATCTTCCCGCTTGGTGTCCAGTATAAGCAGTCGATCAGTGGCATCTTGTTCAGCTGCAGGATCTCCGTGAGCAGATTAGCAATCACTGTGATGGAGCTTGATTCTGGCATCTCTGAGACATCTAGGATCCTCATGTTGTGCCTTCTCATGCGTCCCTCCACATCCTCATATTTCTTTTCCAGCCCATTTATCTCGTCTTTCAGTTCCGTCACGATGCTGCGCAGAGCCTCAACCTCATCCAACCAGGTGGAAAATTCATCTTCAACATATTTAACACTCAGTTTCACCTGCTCCATTTCTGCTCTGAATGCCATGGAAAGCCACCTCTGCTCTCACTGCTTGAAGTGAGATCCTCTGTGAGGGTGGCTTTCATTTCCGATTTAATCACCTCTGAAATTTAGCTAGCTGTTTCTCTGTCATTGCAGTCTGAGGTAAATTCTGCCCAAAATTTCAGAATTTTTCTGCTAAAATCACAGAGAAATGTAAAATCTAAAGTGGTATAAAGTTTATCATACAGTGTTTTAAAATAAAGTTGTGTTTATAATAAAATGTTGGTGATTGAAGTGGTTTTAAGATGACAAAATCTGCTTTTGATACGAGTCCGTTCAGACGCACAAATGCAATGTCACTTTTCATGAATATTTTGCTGGGAAATGTTGCATTTCTACCAGAAGTGGCCCTTGAATGTCCTGGAAATGTTATAGTTAGCTGCTGCTGCTATTTGGACTCTCAAATAACCAAATACTTCTGTTTAACTGGTGGAAGTCCATTTAACTTTATGACAGTTACTGCTCCTTATTTAACCACTTAAAATATAATTTTAAAAGTATTTTTTTCCCCCCACAAAAAAACTGTCTTTTAGAGCTATCTCAGCCTGAACTGAAATATAAAATTTTAAATATAAATTTGTTTTTTTTAACCTTTTAAGGGTCTTACAAAAAAAAAAAAAAAACTCCACATTTCACTTTATGTTTTAATCAACACAATATTCCCCACAGTATTACACCTAGACCTGTCACAATAACAAATTTTGCTGGGCGATTAATTGTCTCAGAAATTATTGTGATGAAAGATAATATTGTTTGAAATTTGACAATAATTAGTAATTATTGTCAAATTTAAGAAGAAATGTTGGTTAATTTTCGTGTGTAGTACCGTTTCTTGACCAGCGGATGCCAGTATAAAACTGAACCAAAGGCTGGATAGTGAGGGAGCGAGCAGCGTGTCTCTTTAAGAAAAATGGGAGGAAGGGCCCTTGACGTGACATGGGCTGTCTCTCCTTCCTGTTTTTTGGTTCTCAAAATGGCTGACGCTTGGTGTGGTTTGAGCTCTTTAGCATAGCATTTTTCACACAAAGCTTTTAATGACAAAAATCAGTAAACAAGTTCTCAGCTTCTTTTTGCAGAGAAAAACAACTTTTTACATGAAGGCACACATTTCAACTGTGAATTGTGGAGCTTCGACAAGACGGAGGTTTTTTCCCGAGGTCGGCCTGTTCGCTTAGCTTGTAGCATAGCTTTTCTGCTTAGCTGCTTTTAATGATCCAAAAATGTGATTTTGGATGGTTAAAACAGATTTTAAAGAGAAAAGAGAAAGGGAGGGGTCAGGGAAGAGCACCAGAGTTGAGCCTTTTGTCATCCAGTGTCTTCAGTAGAAAGAGAGAGACACGAAGAAACAATAAAGCCGATAATTGAAAATAAGGTTGATAATTTTCATTTATCATGCGATTAATTGATTTGTTTATTGTAACAGGCCCAATTAGGGCTGCAACTAACGATTATTTCAATAATCGATTCATCTGCCGATTATTTTTTCGATTAATCGATGAATCGGCAAAAAACCCCACAACGTTTTAATTTCCACCCCTTTATTCCAAAATTGAACATTTGACTGACATAGCAATTCACACAAAAAACAGGTTGCTATTTTACTATTCTGTTAGTAAAATATTGAATAATAAAAAATAAAAGTTAGTCAAATAGCTTAAAAAAATAAACGTACACAAAAATATATACAAATGTGTCTTTATACCTGCACAATATGTAGCTACTTTGTAAAATGTGTCATTGAGGGAAAAGTGTAACCTGGATTAAAAGTGTGGATTATTGTAACCTGGATTAAAAGT
>NC_056509.1:8963057-8966015 GCF_014905685.2 Nematolebias whitei
CTGGATTAAAAGTGTGGATTATTGTAACCTGGATTAAAAGTGTGGATCATTGTAGTGAAGCCTTCGTCTTCAACCATCGACAGAGGCCTTGTGTCAGTGACGATCATGTTCAGGATGTTTCAGTGAAGACAGCTGCTGCTGTGGTTTCCATGATGTCTGTCCATCATGAAGGATGTTGTTGTTTGTTGTTGTTTTCTGGAATGAGAGAGTAAATATGTATTATAGCATAATTTACAGCAACTCAAGAAATGCCTTGTTTCACTTACAGTGTTAGGTTCAGGCAAAAGTAGCTAAAAGAGCAATTAAACACACACACACACACACACACACACACACACACACACACATATATATATATATAAAATACTTAATTACACACATTTGAGTAGATGTAATAAATTACTTTAATTCCTGTTTAAATGCAATTCATCCTGCCATACCTGCAGTGTCTTCAGACTTTGCCAACAAATTAAAAGTTGAAGCTTAATCATTAAATTATTATCTTTGTGTTAGATTTATTTATAAATCACATTTAAACACTGCTTGTACCAATTAAATTAAATAAAAAGTAACACACACGTTCTCTATCACCGTCATTAATCAGATAAACAAGCAAACAAACAAACAAACAACAGCTTCATCTACAGACAGACTGACGTTACGTTTTCTCTCTTGAAACAGAACAATGTGTTAAATTGTAGAGACTCACCTGCAACACGAGTTGGGAGTGAAACATGCATCAGCTGCAGCTCGTGACTCCGACATGTTTACGTTTCATCTCCGTGGTTCTCTCGTGTCGTGTCGGCGATTTTCAAAGCTGCATGTTTCTCATTTTTTATCTTTGTGAAGTTCTCCCACTCTTTGGAGGACTTGGGTCAAACAGTTTTTGCTGCGTCGGTCATTTGTAAAATTTACTTAAATTTCCTTTAAAAACACCGCCACTGCTTTGCTCCCCCCTCACTCTGTTCGACTCGCGCTGCAGTTTTTTTTTTTTTCAAACTTTATTCAGTCAGTCAGCATTGACAATGAACTGCCCGTGAACAAAACGAAACGGCTCTGCAGCGCCGTGAAAGATGCATAATCGCGCGACACAACGAATCGATAACAAAATTCGTTGCCAACGCTTTTAATCATCGATTTTTATCGATTTTATCGATTCGTTGTTGCAGCCCTAGGCCCAATTACACCTAAAATGATATTTTGACAATTCTTAAAGAACTCCAGCCTGGAATTTTGTGAAGCCCCTCAGACCCTTCAGATCCAGTAGCTGAAAATAAGCCCTTGTTTTCAGTCAAACGTTTATGTCTTTCAGTGATTGGACATGTTTTTTTTTTTCTCTACCTGTGGACAACTCCATTCTCTGATTAGCTTTTTTTTTCTTTTCCAGATTCTGATCTAGCAGTGAGCTTCAGGAGCATGGTGCACCCTCTAATCACCTCCAGCTTTGGGTGAAGCTAACAGCCATCAGCCGTGGAGCGTCCCATGCTGCAGCCTGCATGCATGTGCAACACAGTTTTCAGACTAAATGTTCATTTGTGCACATTACAAGTGATCTTTAGTCTTTACATCCAGACTAAAACAACTGTTTCACATGAGATGAGAGGTGGGACTCTGCAGAGACGTCTGGCTGACACAAGGTTCTGATTCTAGATGGAGTTGAACTCCGTCTGTAGATTTCTACAGAGACTCTCAAATGGAACAGCAGAGCAGCTGGAGAGCTAATAGAAACATCTAAAATAGAGGGATCGAGGTAAAAAAAAAATATTACTGAGAGGAATGCATTATTTGATGTAAATATGGAGATAAATTTGTCTTTACAGAGTATTAATGTGGTCCATTTTCCCCTCAGGAGAGTTTAGTAAAGTTCATGTGAGCTTATGAGAACAATTGGAACATTCTGACTAAATAAACAAGGATTTGTAGGCTTAGTCCAAGAAAATCATGGTCGTTGACTCCACCAAAAATAAATAAAGAAATGAAAACACAGGGAAAAATAAATGTGTATTTATTTTCCCTGTACGCTCTTCCAAGGGTTAAATAACAATAATGCTAAACTGATGATGGTGTAAAGGTCTTTTCACATGAACTGCAGTAACTCTTTGGATACTGAGGCTGACTGAAGCTGACAACAGTCCACTTACATCTGAGCTCTGTTAAGACGAGCCATGAGCTCATCAATCTGCTCAAAGTTTAACTCTACTTCTCCAAACTCAGGTCATTCAAAAGGCTCTCTAGAGCAGGTAAGACTTTATTGTTCATATGTTTTTTGTACAGATCAAAAGTGTTGAAGCTTTCATTTAAAACTCAGGAGAAAAAGAGAAATGAAAAAGCTGACTGGATTCAGAGGCTCTACGCTGGAAAGAGGAGCAGATGATGAATGGATGAAGGAAATGAACTCTAAAGACAGGATGTCAGAAGAGCAAAGCTGAATACAGATTAAACTCCAGCAGCCAAACTGGTGAGGAAATGAACAGACTCACGCCACTCGAGGACACTGGCCCCAGGTACAGCGCTGATAGTCTGGTTTGATGTACGTCTCCACTCCGTCCTCCATCACACAGCTAACCGTGCGCGTCACCACATAAGCACACCAATTTCTGTAAAATTACACACAAAGGAAAAGTATAGGACATGTGAAAGGACGTAAAGGCAGTCAGTTTTATTTATGCTGGACTTGGACCATTGACACAAACACCACAGGTTTCTACATAGACACATGGAATCTATTCCGTTTCTTCAAAAAGGTTGACAAAATAAAATCCAAAATGTGGTCACTTGCTGATCGTGAGGCTCCACTTTATGTTTGGAGATCGATATCTCAAACCCTGTTTGTTATTCTGCAGTCCAGAAATTGGTGCAAATGTCAGATCAGCTCAGGATAACTGCTCGAGTTCAAACAAAGGCTGCCATTGTATTCCCCTTCCAACACTACACTAACCAGCCCCCCCCCCCCCCCCC
>NC_056509.1:8966115-8972616 GCF_014905685.2 Nematolebias whitei
CACCCCCCCCCCCCCCCCCCCCCCCCCCCAACACACACACACAAACACACACATCTTTGTCAAAATGTCTGCTGGTCACAGTTATGCCGACTTCTCATTTCTCATATTTAAGAGTTAGACTGCAGACTCGTGTTTTAGACTAGAACAGCGGTCCACTCATGTACAGCTGACAGTGTGGCTTCTATCAATGTTGAAATGGCAATTTACAGAACTCGGACTTCATTCTGCAAAAACATGAACATCGTACAACGCTTCAAGTAAGTACACAATTAAAATACACTAAAAAGTCTCTGCAAGCCTTGGTTGTGTATCTTTGCCAAGATTAGCTCCAACCCCCCCACCCCCCCGACCCCACACCCCCGCATGAAGGGAAGGAAAAACCTGAGGGTGCAGGTGTGGTTCTGTCATCTACAGGAAACATCTTCCAAACTGGCCATTCTTTGCTTCTTCCCATCTTTCCTCTTCAGCTCTGTGTGGGATTCAACGGACACCATCATAAATGTGCGACAGACCATTGCTGCTTGAGTTGGCCTGCCAAATTTAATCAACTTTACTCTGCCAATGACAAAATGTCAATCTTACCATTCTTTTCTGCTTCCCTGAAACAAGTGATGTAACCTGTTCATCGTCTGCAGTACGAAGGCAACAGCTCTCGTCTGGAAATAAGCTGAAAACTAAAGCTTTTGATTTTCTGGTCTGTCTACACTCCAAGCCTCACCTATGGTCATGACAAAGAACTAGACAGTAACAGTCCATAGTCATAGTCTGGACTATACCTGGGGTTAAAGGGACCTAGGCTAAATGATAGCCTGGATATAAAATGGCCTAGTCCAATTTATACTCTGGGGCATTAAATGGCCTAGGCTTATTCATACCCTTCAGGCCAAATTATACCCCCATAGTACCAGTAGTGTTGAGCAAATATGAACAGGAATTACTTAATTTTTCAATATTTTATTGGGTGTTCATCTTTGTCAGGTAAGTTTAGTAAGAAAGCTGACTGACTTAAATCTTAAAACTCAACATTTGGCCGGAGGTGTACACCTCAAGCCAAATGATGCATTTATAAATTCTGTCCTGGAGGGGTGTAGACTGGCCTAGGTTATTTTACACCCCCAAGTACAGTTTGGTTTAGGACAGTTTATCCTTCAGGATATACTCTGGCCTTGGCCAAAGTATACCCAGGTTTAATCTGGGCAGGGGTTAATCTGGCCCGTTAGATCTGGTACAAGCAGCTGAAATGAGCTTTCTCTATCTGGTGGCTGGAATTGAGGAGATTTGTCTTCCAGTGGGAGCTCAGAGTAGATCAGCTGGTCCTCCTCATCAAAAGGAGTCAGTTGAGGTGGTTCAGGCATTTAATTAGGATGCACCCTTGAAGTTGTTTAAGGCACATTCCACTGGGAGAAGACTATGTAGCAGAACCAGAACTTACTGCATGGCCTACATATCCTCTTTGGTCCGGGGACACCTTGGGATCCCCCAGCATGAGCTGGGGAGTGTTGAATGCCTGTGATTCTTCCCTTGAACCTGTTAAGATATTTTTAATCTAGACTGGTCCTATGGTTTTGATCTCCTCAGAGATGGGATTATAATGAAATTATGACCCGGTTCTGACTGGGTTAAACTGGGCCAGCAACTCTAAAAAGAGTCTCCCTGGGATTTCAATATCAGTCAAGAAATAGTTTAATCGGCTTGCCATATCACGTAGAAAGGCTTTTGAAGCACTGTCTCATATTTTCCTAACACGTCAGAACCACATAAGATCACTGAGATCACACTTAGCCACGCCCCCTCATACACTGATAGGTTGAGCTCCCCTTCTGCAAAGGCGGAGTCTAGGACCCTATAAAGGAGTAAAAACACGAGACATCGGGGCTCTTCTTCCGGGTCTGTGAACGCGTCTCAGACTGTAGAGTCCAGCGCTATAAAATTGTAATCTTTTCCTGCCTTTTTTAATATAATTGATAAAACTTAATTGACATTTCTTTGATTTATTGATTAGTATAGTTGCCACTTCTGAGGGAGGTTCGAGCCGGGGGTAAAGACGTGGGCTGGAGGGGGTTTCCAGATCCGGTGGTCCGCAACCAGCTCCCGTCTTTAACAAACCATTATCTCTGCAACCCATCCTGATTCAAGCTCAGTAATTCAGGTAGAAAATCCAACGGTCCTCTGGACGCTTTCTTTTTGTTGCAACCCATCTTCAGATAAGATAAATTGTTTCTTGTTTATGCCAGTAATCTGGCATCAAAGTCCAACTAAATGTTTTCTGCAGCATTTACACCTTCAGCCCCCACAAAAAATGCATTTTTGGTAAAAACAAACAAACAAACATATTTTTGAAAAAATATTTTTACAGCTTCCTTTCTGGTGGTTGTATATTATGGAGCAGATAATGTAGCATGATCGCTCTCATTTGACTATTGTTCTGGGTCTGTCTCATTTTATCTTGGTCCAGTCCACATTAACCTTTAATTATGTACTGTAACGGGTAATAATTGAGAAAAAACTGTAAACACTGAATAAAATAAAACTTTTGGGAGAATCGTTATTCAAGCTAAGCCTTTTTATTTTTGATATATCAACATCCATCCAGTGATATAGCATGGGTTTATCAGCATTTCTGTCAGAATGGTGAAAGAATGCAGAATAAATAGAGAAAAAAGATACTGGTTTAAAAATTGTCCAGAGAATTATAGACATCCATCCATCCATTATCTTTACCCACTTCTTCCTTTTTTGGTCGTGGGGGTCACTGGTGCCCATATCCAAGCATCATTGTGCAAGAGGCTGGGTACACCCTGGACAGGTCTTCAGTCCATCACAGAGACACATAGAGACAAACAACCATTCACTCTCATTCACACCTAGAGACAATTTTGAGTTGCCAGTCAGCCTGCATGTTAGGCTCTGTAGGAAGAAACCAGAGTACACAGAGAAAACACACGCAGCACGGAGAGAACATGCAAACTCCATCCAGAAAGGCCCCCAGACCGGGATTTGAACCGGGGACCTGCTCGCTGAGAGGCAGCAGCTCTACCAGTTGCGCCACCGTGCTGCCCTAAATACAGACGTGAAAAAATATTTATGCTAACCCAAATAGCTAACACAGACAAATAATCACAATGAACAGTTGTTCTCTTTCACAGCATAATAAATGTGTAATTTTATGCAGTAGTTATCAGCCTCTCCTTTTAGTTAATTTGAATTTGTTTTAAGACACAAAATGTCAGATTAATGAAGAACGGCCATTTTACTCAACTGGCTAACATTAGCATTAGCTAAATACCTACAAGAATTGTAAAATTCTTCACATAGACATTTTTAGTCTTTACTACATTTTTACATGAGGTGCTTTACGTTTACAACCTAACAAATCTTTATGGGCATCTAACAGCTGATAATTACTAAATACAAAGCTTCACTCAAACTGCTGTATGCTAATCTAAAAAAGTTAAATCTGGTCCTCTGGACTCAAATCACTCATTAAAATACCTCCCATCACATCCCCATTTGTTACATTTGTGAAAATAATATCGATTATTGTAGCACTATGAGTTGTAATTCTTGTTGGTTTTGATATTAACGGATAAAGATTTAAACTATATCTAAAAAAGTTAAATCTGGTCCTCTGGACATTTAAAAATATAAAATAAAGCAAAAAAAAATAGTAGAAATGTTTCATCTTTCATCCGAGAGACTTCCTCAGTCTGAGGTGCTGTATTCAGCTCAGTCTCTTAAATAGCACCTTCTCAGAGTGGATCAACCAGTTTTGCTGCTGACAACCAAAACCAGCTGATCACATGCTCAAGAAGGACCATCAGCCTAACAATGGCTCATTAGCACACTGATGGCTGTTTACTACTCACAGAGGGCTGAGTGATACTAGCAATCACAGCATTGTAAGAGGGGGACAGTTGAACCTGGAGGCCTCCACCCCTGTTTAATGATGGACGATTTCTTTTCACAAAGATGGCCTCCTTTACTCGTCTCTCAAACCATCATTCCTCTCTATCCAGGATGTGAACATCTTCATCCCTGAAAGAGTGACCGCTGGCCTGGAGATGAGTGTAGACTGCAGAGTCCTGGCCTGATGATGACAAATACTGGTCTGTGTGGGTGGGTTTGCGGTACACCTCAGTTTGCAAATGTCACCCACCCACACAGACCAATATTTGCAGTTTGACTCCCATCACCCTTTGGAGCACAAGTTAGGAGTCATCAGGACTCTGTATCACAGAGCAGACAGCATCCCCACTAGCTCAGGAGCCAGGCAGAAGGAGAAATCCCACACAAGACAGGCTCTAGAGCAATGTGGATATCCTAACTGGGCCTTCCTGAAAGCAGAGAAGAAACCCAAACAGGACTCCAGTCAGCCAACAGGTGAAAAGGAGGAACCCAGACCCAGACCACTGGTCATTCCATATGTTGAGGGAGTATCAGAGAAACTGAGACGTTTATTTTCTAAACATAACGTCCCAGTGGCTTTTAAACCCCAAAATACATTACGGCAAAGACTGGTTCATCCCAAAGATCCAGTCCCCCGGCACAAACAGAGTAATGTTGTGTATGCTGTTCAGTGTCAGGAGGGCTGTGATCAGTCTTACATCGGGGAAACTAAACAGCCACTGGTCAAAAGGATGGCCCAGCACAGAAGATCAACATCATCAGGCCAGGACTCTGCGGTCTACACTCATCTCCAGGCCAGCGGTCACTCTTTCAGGGATGAAGATGTTCACATCCTGGACAGAGAGGAACAAGGGTTTGAGAGAGAAGTAAAGGAGGCCATCTTTGTGAAAAGAAACCGTCCATCATTAAACAGGGGTGGAGGCCTCCGGGTTCAACTGTCCCCCTCTTACAATGCTGTGATTGCTAGTATCACTCAGCCCTCTGTGAATAGTAAACAGCCATCAGTGTGCTAATGATCCATTGTTGGGCTGATGGTCCTTCTTGAGCATGTGATCAGCTGGTTTTGGTTGTCAGCAGCAAAACTGGTTGATCCACTCTGAGAAGGTGCTATTTAAGAGACTGAGCTGAATACAGCACCTCAGACTGAGGAAGTCTCTCAGATGAGAGACGAAACATTTCTACATTTTTTTGTTGATTTGCTTTGTTTTGTTTTTTTGAATGTCCAGAGGACCAGATTGAACTTTTTTTTTATTTTTCTACCTGGATTATGGAGCATGCATCAGGATATGCTGTATGCTAACTTTCACAGCCTGTAACTTACTGCTAATAAAACAATATTCCTGCAGGGCTCAAATAAAGTTTCAATATTTTTCCACCATGACCCTTTTTTAAATATTCATCGTGAAACTACTCCAGTAAAGTGTTAGCTGTCAAAAACAATTCTTAAAACAACAGACTTTTTTAAAAATATGCTTTTAGGCTCACACTCACATAGACAGTTTTACGACACACACACTCCCACATTCCCCTCGTCTGACCCTCAGATGTTTCTGCTGATAACCGCTGCAGAAACATTTAAAACACACATGCCTTTCAGTCACTTTCTATCATCATGCTTATATTCTCCAGATTTCCAATCTGCTGCTGTTTTTCCGCTGGTCATTATGGATAATTAGTGTCAATCCTGAGTTCATCGGAGCAGAGCTATGAGTAAAAGTTGGAACATACAAGGACTTCTTTCAAAATGGATGCTCAATCAGCAGCTTTGGTCTAAGAGTCCTAATATCTGTCACTGTGTCTCCGTTCTCTAGGGTCTCAGATAAATTGGAATGTTTCAAGTTAAACTTGTGTTTTTTGCCCAGTTAACATTTTTCCTGCACCTGTTTCTCTGTGTCCGTCTGATGACACCTGCTTCTCATTTCACTTCTGTTTCTTCTCTTCTTCACCCTCTTTTTCCTCTTGCTGCTACTAAACTTTCCCCCACAGGACCACCACTCTGGGCTTGCATCACTGACACACAGAGTTTATCAGGCTCTGATGCTCCCAAAGCCTCGAGGCCTGGTCCTCCAGACCAGTGCCTAATCAACGTGGGAACATGATTGCAGCCAATTAGCTGTCAGCCTGTACAGTAACACTGGAGCTTCCTTATATAAATCCATATATTTCTTTATATAAATCTCTATCTATCTATATAATTTTATAACTATCTATATAAATCTATATCTATATATATATTTTTTTTTATCATTTACCATTTATTTATACAGGTATAAATTCAGATCACAGGCCCACCTCTCCAACCTCTGCTCCACCACTCTCCCAATACTATATATATCCCTATCAATATAAATTTATATCTGTCTATATAAATATGTCTCTCTCTATATATATATATATATATATATATACTTATATATATATATATATACTTTGTATATTGGGGCCGAGATGGTGTAGAGGCAGGGCAGCTGGCTTGGGACCCGAAAGTCCCAGGTTCGATCCCCAGTCACTGCACATCACGTGGCGTCTCTGGGCAGCACGTCTCATCCCCAAAATGTCCCCCGGGCGCTTTCAATAGCTGCCCACTGCACCACC
>NC_056509.1:8972716-8974201 GCF_014905685.2 Nematolebias whitei
GTGTGTGTGTGTGTGTATATATGTGTGTGTGTGTGTGTGTGTATATGTGTGTGTGTGTGTGTGTGTGTGAGTGTGTGTGTATATATATATATATATATGTGTGTGTGTGTGTGTGTGTGTGTGTGTGTATATATATATATATATATATATATATATATATATATATATATACATATACATATACATATATACAGTATATATATAATGAACTTCTACTTACTACTTGTACTACTATTCTTATTTCGCAATTTTTCACTTATTGCAGATCTTCAGGGTACGGGTCCCCCACTATAAACGAGGAACTACTGTATAAAAATAATATTTTAACATTATTTATCTGAGGAGCAGACTGCTTTGAGTTTATTTAACTCCATCGCAGAACTCGCATCTTGTGCAAGCATGAAGGCGACAGTGGAAAGGATACTCCCTCATGAGGAAGAAACCTTTGGCAGAACCAAACTCAGGACAAGTGGCCTTCAGCTTCGACTGGCTGGGTTTGAGAGAAACGGATACACAATGGCAGGTCAAAAATCACATTTTAAGATAGAAATAGTGTCAAATGAAAACTATTCAATTTTAACAATTAATTTAAGGAAATGAGGTCAGTTTGTCCTCTAGTAGTCTAAGCTTAAGGCAGCATAACAAGCCAATCCTAACTATAGGATTTATCAAAAGGAACATCTTAAGCCCAGTCTTAAAACTGGACAATGTGTCAGTCTCACAGACAGAAACTGCAAGTTGGTTCCACAAGAGAGAAGCCTGATAACTGAAAGATATTCCTCTCATTCTGCTTTTGGAAAATCTAGGAACCACAAGTAAACTTGCATTCTGAGAGCAATGTGCTCTGTTAGGACAATATGGAACAACAAGATCTCAAATATAAGATGGAGCTAGGTTGTTGAGATCTTTGTAGGTTAGAAGTAAGATTTTGAATTCAGTTCTGGAGCCAATGGAGAGAAGCTAAAACTGGAGAGATATTATCTCTCCTACTCCAGTTAAGACTCTGGCAGCAGCATTTTGGATAAACTGAAGACTTTTTAAAAAAGTATTTGGACACCCAGATAATAAACCATTGCAATAGTCCAGTCTAGACGTGACAAATGCATGAACCAGTTTTTCTGCATCACTTTTAGATAAGAAGTTTCTAATTTTAGTGATATTACGCAGGTGGAAGAAGCAGTTCTATTAACGTTTTTAATGTGGGGAATAAAAGACATGCCCTGATCAAAAATGACACCAAACTTTTTAACATTAGAGCTGGAGGCCAGATTAATGCCATCCAAGGAAGGAGAAAGAATGAAAAATTAATTCCTAAGGTGCTCAGGTCCAAAAACTAAAACCTCAGTCTTGTCTGTGTTCAAAAGCAGAAAATTTAAGGTCATCCAGGTTTTTATGTTTTTAAGACATGCTTGTAGTCTAAGTAGCTAATTGTATTCTCTGGGTTTCATGGACAAATATAATTGTGTATCATCAGCATAACAATGA
>NC_056509.1:8974301-8980700 GCF_014905685.2 Nematolebias whitei
TATATATATATATATATATATATATATATATATATATATATATAAACTGACCACCCCTATCATTTGAGGAAACTAAGCTTTCTAGTTTTTATGTTGCTTAAAAGTGTAGTTTCCTCAAATGATTTAGGTGGCCAAAAGTGGTGGCCAAGGCCACCACTGACCACCCCCTGGCTCTACCACCTCTCCTGGTGGTGAATAAAATTGCTCCTTCCACTCGCCAGGATCTGTCATTCTGCGCTGCGGACTTCCTTCATTCTCTGTTCAATTCCAATCCAGAAAAACACTCTTCTGAAAAACTACAAACACTCACTGTTCAGACCCCTCAGTGACAGGGACATCAGCTTGTTGCTTTGTCTGTGGGTGCACTTCCTGCAGAGGGTGAGCTATTTCCTGTTGTCTCATGAACAAATGTACAAATTTTAATAAAGCTTTCCCTTTGGAGCTACAGTTGTTACTGTTCATCTACTCGTGCAAGTGCGGAAAAACTATTTACAAGATCTTATTCTTTGAATTAGACGACTCCTAAAGTTTATTAACTTTTAGAGTTCATCTAAATCAATTCAGTTTATTTATATAGTGCCAAATCACTACAAAGTTGTCTCAGGGGACTTTACAGGAACATTTACAAACATAGAAAAGCCAATTAGTAAAGTTCTCTATCTAAGGAAGCAGCAGAGAAGTTGAATCTTGACTTCGTTGCAGTCGCCCATCCTGAGCAAGCACAATGGCAACAGGTGGCTACTGTAGCTAGGTGACCTCAGCAACACAGAAATGGCTACAACTGAGTCATAACTGAGTATGGTTTAAAATAGTTACTTTAAATAGCTGACATGAAAGACGGCTCGCTATATGCAGCCCTTCATGCAACGCTGGACATTTATTTTGATTTATTTCCTGAAACGTAAAACTTTGTTGCTCCGTGAAATCAAGCAAACAGATCAGACAAGTGTTTGTATTGCTTAACTGAACACACGATCGAGCACTTTGAAAAAAAGCCTGCTTGGTTTGCAGCAAACATTTTAAGTGTAGCAGGAGTCACACTTGTAGGACTCAGAAACAAATGTGTTGTTCTTGTTTTAGGGGTGAGGACATTTGGCTGCTGGAGATCTGACTGGCACAAGAACAATCGCATGAGCTATCAAAAGAGGACCGTAAAATATTGTAGGCTGTTTAGTTTTGAAATAAAAAATAATGACACATGGACATCACCATGTACTCTGCAGTGCATTTTGGGTAATGACATGGACAGGTTGCTCAGACATAAGTTCCATCGAGCTTGTATGATAATTTTGGACATTATCTGAGGCTCAGCTCTTTAGTTTGAACAGGAACGCATCAACAACGAGGAGAACACATACATGACTCAGCTTTCGTGTTAGCCCCAGAGCTAATAAATATGACGTTAGCTCTGGAGCTAATAGTGTTAGCTGCAGAGCAGATCTCTATATATCATTAGCTCAAGAGCGAATAGCATTCAATCCAGAGCCAATATATATTGTTAGCTTCAGTTAATATAGCATTAGCTTCAGAGCTCATATATATTATGTTAGCTTCAGATATGTCTAGAGCTAATAGCATTAGCCCCAGAGCTAATTCAATTCAATTCAGTTTATTTATAGCTATAGCTTCAAATCACAATAATGTTGTCTTAAAAACATTCACATGCATACAAAAGCTAATATAGATGTCTAGAGCAAATAGCATTAGCTCCAGTGCTAACATATATGGTGTTAGCTTCAGAGCTAATAAAATAAGCGCCACAATTTGATTATGTTTGATCGTTTCAATCCATATATTGTGCATAAGGACTAATGCAAAATATAGTTTTATTGTCACGTTATAACTTTGGCATAGACTCCTTGTCTTCTAGTCTCCACTACTACCAATTTACGCCAACACCCCAGAGTGCATTGTCAGTAAAAAAAATGGCATCGTCCATAGGTGAAAAGTGTAATAAACATACAGTATATCATTTTTAAAGTAATTAGAAGTTTTCTTGTGTCACAAACAACATTTAGTAGAATTAAGAAATGACACCATATTAAGGTCAATATTGGAGATCTTTTAAAAGCTCTTGTGACCTTTATTTGAAAGTTTAGAGTGACAGGAAAATAGGAGTATGTTTTAGTCTTTGTATTCAGGCCAACAATTTCCTGGTACTCAACACCCCCACACACTTAATTGATTTTACACTCACACTTTCACTCCTCTAACAAATACAAAGACTTCTCTCACTAAATCCCAGGATGTAACGATGGAAAATGAACTCCCTGGCAGCGTGACATGGACAGCTTGCCAAAATGGAGCCAGTTCTGTATGCATCTGAGCGTCTGGATGCACATCTGGGTCTGGTCAGAGGTGAAAAAGAAACCATAGGTTGTTTATTTGTACAAGAGCAGCGCCTGCTCACCATCAGAGCAGATAGATGGTGTGAGTTGTCACAGTTGATAGGTCGTCTGCCGTCTGTGGCACGGCGAGACACAAAGTCGAGATAACAGACTGACAGGAGAGTCCTACTGAAATGATTGTCCCCATCAGGAAAACTTTGAACAAACCTCAGAATCCTTGATACATACAGATGTTTTTAAATGTATGACGACAGACTTTAGCAATGAAGTTCTGCTAAAATATTTAGTGAAAATGTTCAAAACCACATTGAGCTCATCAGAATGTTAAACTGGATCATAGATGAACCACACATGCAGCGAAACACAGAGAGGAACTGTTTCAGAGATAAGTACTGCATCGTTTCAGCCAAATGACAATCACCCAGATCTGGTTCTCACTCCAGGCTCAGACCGAACCTGCAGAAGTTGTGTTTTCTACAAATCAACTCAAGGCAACTCGATACACTGAGAATGTCCCGAGTTGGGTTTACTGTACATGGAAAAGCTTTTCTGAGCGAGGTCTTTGTTTCTGCTCTCTTCCTGGGTTTTCCACAGAAAAAACCTGGACTCAGAGAAGAAGTTATGGTTTTCATTTCCGTTATCTGCAGTTTCAATGAAAAAAGAAACAACATTCTTCCATGTTCTACTATTAGATTTTAGAAATAATATTTGATTTGTTTCAATGTAATAATGTAGTTTATAAAAACAAAACACTGTACGATGACATGGACTATATTTGGCTGAGGAAACCGTAACCATACTTTTAGTTGGTTAAAGTCTTCATGCTCCCTTTTTAGCTGATATTTATAACATCATTTAAGGGACTGTATTCTTGTAATTATGAGGCTGCAGGTTTGAGTTCAGGTTGAGTCAGGAAGGCTATCTGGCATAAAACGATTGCCAATGTGCAAGTTCGTTTGCTGTGGTGACTCCCTGCCAATGGGAACAGCCAAAAAACAACGATGTTTAATTCAATTCAGTTTATTTACAGTATATAGCACAAAGTCGTCTCAAGGCACTGAACAGAAACATTCACATACATTATAAAAAAACAATTACTGGAAGTAAAAGTTCTCTATCTAAGGAAGCAGCAGATTGAGTTGAATCATCAATTCATCACATCCTCAGCAAGCACAAAGGAGACAGAGGAAAGGAAAAACCTCCCTTTTAACAGGAAGAAACTCCAGCAGAACCAGGCTCAAGACGAGCGGCCATCTGCTTCGACCGGCTGGGTTTGAGAGGACAGGAAGGAGAGTTGCATTCGGGCCTAAAATATCCGACCCGGCCTGGACCAAGCCCGTATAATTTTTTTTCCAAGCCCGACCCGAAACCGACCAATTAACTGTGATTACAGACCCAAACCTGAAAAAAAAACTTTTTTTTTTTTATTAAGCTTTTACTGCTTTTGTAAGCAAATCAGCTTGACGTGATTTTAAAACATATTTCAAAGAAAGGAAGATATAAGATTCTTTGTTTACTAACAAGAGTCAGCGGATTATTATAGTTATTATAATATTATAGTTATATTATAGAACCTCGGATTCAGGAGGAACAGTGCGGTTTCCGTCTTGGCCATGGAACACTGGACCAGCTCTACACTCTCAGCAGGGTCCTGGAGGGTGCGTGGGAGTTTGCCCAACCAGTCTACATGTGCTTTGTGGACTTGGAGAAGGCGTTCGACCGCGTCCCTCGGGGGGCCCTGTGGGGGGTACTCTGGGAGTATGGGGTACCGGGCCCTTTGATACGGGCTGTTAGGTCCCTGTATGACCGTGTCAGAGCCTGGTCCGCATCGCCGGCAGTAAGTCGGGCTTGTTCCCGGTGAGAGTTGGACTCCGCCAAGGTTGCCCTTTGTCACCGATTCTGTTCATAACTTTTATGGACAGAATTTCTAGGCGCAGCCAAGGTGTTGAGGGGATCCGTTTTGGTGGCCTTAGGATTGCGTCTCTGCTTTTTGCAGATGATGTGGTCTTATTGGCTTCATCAGATCGTGATCTACAGCTTTCGCTGGAGCGGTTCGCAGCCGAATGCGATGCGGCCGGGATAAAGATCAGTTCCTCCAAATCCGAGGCCATGGTCTTGAGCCGGAAAAGGGTAGAGTGCCCTCTCCTGGTCAGGGAGGAGGTCCTACCCCAAGTGGAGGAGTTCAAGTATCTTGGGGTCTTGTTCACGAATGAGGGAAAAATGGAGCGTGAGATCGATAGGCGGATAGGTGCAGCGTCTGCAGTGAAGCGGGCGCTGTACAGGTCTGTCGTGGTGAAGAGAGAGCTGAGTCAAAAGGCGAAGCTCTCAATTTACCGATCGATCTACGTTCCCACCCTCATCTATGGTCACGAGCTTTGGGTTGTGACCGAAAGAATGAGATCTCGGATACAAGCGGCCGAAATGAGTTTTCTCCGCAGGGTGTCTGGGCTCTCCCTTAGACAGGGTGAGAAGCTCGATCATCCGGGAGGGACTCGGAGTAGAGCCGCTGCTTCTCCACGTTGAGAGGAGCCAGTTGAGGTGGCTTGGGCATCTGTTTAGGATGCCTTCTGGACGCCTCCCTGGTGAGGTGTTCCGGACACGTCCCACCGGAAGGAGGCCCAGAGGAAGACCCAGGACACGCTGGAGGGACTATGTTTCTCGGCTGGCCTGGGAACGCCTCGGGATTCCCCCGGAAGAGCTGGCCCAAGTGGCTGGGGAGAGGGAAGTCTGGGCCTCCCTACTTAGGCTGCTACCCCCGTGACCCGACCCCGGATAAGCGGAGGAAAATGGATGGATGGATGGATATCATAGTTATTATCGTTAGTAATGGTCATCGGCCGCGCGCGTCTGCTGACACAGCGGCTGGGTCCAGTTAAGCTGCAGGTGGGTCGCTGGCAGTCATCCATCTGGACTTTTTTGTACCTCTTTCAACCGACCGGTCAGCGTGCGGTCAAACGACCGCGAGTGGCTGGTGGTGATCCAAATTGGATTGTCAACTGCGTGTGTCCGCTGACGCAATCAAAAGCCTGACACTGACCCGGCCCGCCCATCCAGCACATTATTTTGGCTCGGCCCGAATTTCGGGTTGGGCTAGGCCGTGCGTGGGTCCAGGTTAGAAATGACAGCTCTAACAGGAAGTAGAAACAGACAAACACAGAATGACAGGTCCAGGTTTACTAACTATAGGAGGAAAGACAAAAAACACATTAAGATAGAAATCATTACAAATACAAACGGGTAGAGTAAAGTAAGTAAAGACAGCAGCAGAGAGAGGAAATGTGGTCAGTTTGTCCTCCAGCAGTATAAGCCTATAGCAGCATAACTAAGGGACAGCTCAGGAAACCCAAGCTGACCCTAACTATAGGATTTATCAAAAAGGAAAGTCTCAAGCCCAGTCTGTGTCAGCCTCACAGACAGAAAATGGAAGTTGGTTCCACAAGAGAGGAGCCTGATAACTGAAAGATCTTTCTCCTATTCTGCTTTTGGAAACTCTAGGAACCAAAGGAAACCTGCAGTCTGAGAGCAAAGTACACTTTTAGGAAAATATGGAACAATAAGATCTGTAATATAAGATGGAGCTAGGTTGTTGAGAACTTTGTAGATTAGATGTAAGATTTTGAACAAAATTCTGGATTTGACAGGGAGCCAGTGGAGAGAAACTAAAACTGGAGAGATATGATCTCTCTCCTACTAACTCCAGTTAAGACTCTGTCAGCAGCATTTTGGATCAGCAGCAGACTTTTTAAAGAAGTATTTGGTAATAAACCATTGCAATCGTCTATAGTCATATTTACAACATGGTTTGATTTTAAAGTATTTTTTCCAGGTGCTGGTCAGTTTGTACCAATTTGTACAGTGGTTCATGATATATTTTGCTAACAGTCAGAGAAAAAAAACAAAACAGGCATAGACCGTTCATGCCAGAAGGTGATAATGCAGAACTAAAGGAACCCAAAAGTGAAATACTCAGCAAGTGGAGACCATGGAGAAATATCCACCTCAGTACTCCCAAAAATTCACTTTTGCTTACCCATTGAAATATATATACAAA
>NC_056509.1:8980800-8983678 GCF_014905685.2 Nematolebias whitei
CACACATATATATATATATATATATATATGTGTGTGTGTGTGTGTGTGTGTGTGGCGGAAGCCATCTTTGATTTTGATGTGACAACCCAGTTTTCAACAGCAACCTTTTCTTATGCCTAGTTGCAGCCACACACCAAAATTGAAGTTGGCATCTCAATCATTTTTCTAGTTCCCATGTTCCAACATGCAGGATGGATGGACAGAGGGTACTTCCAGTTCACCCTCTTCGCTCCACAACCAGTTTCCTCATATGGTAAAAGACACAAACGCAAGAACCTGCAAGTGACCGTGGAAAAGGTTGTTGGCTTGTTATACCATCATAGAGCAGTCCAGGTAATTCCACCCCAGTGTTATCCACTTACTGTAAAGTGCATACTTATTAAATTCATACAGAGTGATAAAAAATACATGTTGCCCTGATGAATCAAAGGTTAAATCTATTAGCTTTGTGGCTGGCCGCCTGTTTTAAAGAGCAACAAAGAGAATCAAATTATAGTGTAAATGTCCCAGCCCTGCGGCCATAATGACTCATCTATGTTTTCGTGTGAGGTAACACAATGTCAGGGCAGAAAGACATCAGCAATGACCTTAAAGAAGTAACTGCTGCTGCCCATCCATCTGGAAAAAGTTAAAGGTCAATTCCAAACGATTTGGAGTTCATTCTTCTACAAAGACAAATCTTACTGATGAGTGAAAACTATTGAAGATAGCTGCCAGTCTTCACAAGAGACATCTCAGGGAATATACTCCAAGGTCAGACTGTGCAACTCTCAGAGAAAATATATAAAAAAAACAAGATGTTTCTGTGAGACTGTACAGGCTTTAGTTAGCACGTTAAAGGTCAAAGTTTGTGCCAGGACAACTAGAAATGGATGGAACAATCAGGCTTTTGAAGGACAGATTGGAAGAGAAAGTCTCTTCTCTCTAAAATAACATGACAGCAGGTGTTCCAAGTTCCATCAAAACAAACCACAAGACCACTGGGACACACAAGAACAAAGAGATGTTGATCAACTGTAAAACACCGTGGTGGGGGTTCATGATTTAACTGTTAATCACGGTGGTGGGGGGTTCATGATTTAACTGTTAAACACGATGGTGGGGGTTCATGATCTAACTGTTAAGCACGATGGTGGGGGTACAAGAATAAACTGTTAAACACGGTGGTGGGGATTCATGATTAAACTGTTAAACACAGTGGTGGGGGTTCAAAATTTAACTGTTAAACATGATGGTGGGGGTTCATGATTTAACTGTTAAACAATACTACTGGTATTGTTCCCCTTGCTCTCAAAACAGCTGCTGTAATTCCAATACTCAAAAAAACTGGTTTAGATCACAGTAATCTCAATTTTCACCCCATTTCAAATCTTCCAATCATCTCCAAAATTCTTGAAAAACAGTAGCTGCTCAACTTCATGCTCACCTGTCCTGCAATAATTTATATGAACAATTTCAATCTGGTCTCCGTCCGCTCCACAGTACTGAAAAAGCACTCATTAAAATCACCAATGACCTTCTCCTTGCTGCTGATTCTGGTTTATTATCCATACTCCTCCTGCTTGATCTGACGGCGGCCTTTGATACAATTTCATACAACATTCTTCTGGACAGACTTGCCTCACTTGGCATTGTAAATACACCTTTCAACTGGTTCCAGTCATACCTTTTAGGCCGCAGTCAGTTTGTTCAGTTAAAATCTTCCATATCTCATCCTGTTTCTGTTACCTCAGGTGTTCCACAGGGCTCTGTCCTGGGACCCTTGTTGTTTATCATTTACCTTCTCCCCCTTGGTTTCATTTTTTGCAAACATATTCAGTTTCACTGCTACGTGGATGACACCCAACTCTATCTCTCAACCAAACCTAACTCAACACTTCCACCTTCGTCCCTCACTGACTGTCTGCTTGAAATAAAACACTGGTTCACTTCAAACTTTCTTAAACTAAATTGCAATAAAACAGAACTTCTTTTAATTGGAACTAAATCAATACTAAATAAACTTCATAGCTTTTCCATTCCGGTTGATAACTCTTCCATCTTTCCCTCCCATCAGGTTAGGAGTCTAGGTGTCATCCTTGATAGCACCCTCTCCTTTTCCTCTCATGTCAATAATATCACTCGGTCAGCCTACTTTCATCTTCAAAATATTAATCGTCTCTGTCCTTCCCTCACTCCTCACTCCACTGTTGTTCTGGTCCACAGCCTGGTCACTTCTGGTTTAGATTATAGTAATTCTCTTCTTTTTGGCCTACCTCAGAAAACCCTCCATAAATTACAACTGGTCCAAAATTCAGTTGCCCGTATCATTACACAGACCCCATCAATCCATCACATCACACCTGTTTTACAACAACTTCATTGGCTTCCCATCCCATATCACATCAACTACAAAATACTCCTCCTTACCTTCAAAGCTGTCCACCACCTCGCTCCTCCATACCTTTCGGACCTTGTTCACATCGCTACACCCGCTCGTACCCTCAGATCCTCTTCTTCTATTCAGCTCATTGTTCCCCTTGCCCGTCTTGTTACTATGGGGAGCAGAGCATTCAGCTGCTCTGCTCCCCTGCTCTGGAACTCACTCCCACCTGATATTCATAATACAGACTCACTGCCACATTTCAAAGTCAAACTCAAAACTCATATGTTTAAAGAAGCCTACACTATGTGATTGCAACTGCATTGTCTTATTTTAATTCTATTTTACTTGTTTTTACTGTGTGTATAATATTGAGTCTGTTTTTATGATTGACAATGTAAGGTGACCTTGAGTGCCAAGAAAGGCACCTACAAATAAAATGTATTATTATTATAATTATTAAACACGATGGTGGGGGTTCATGATTTAACTGTTAAACACGGTGGTGGGGGTTCA
>NC_056509.1:8983688-8993586 GCF_014905685.2 Nematolebias whitei
CACGGTGGTGGGGGTTCATGATTTAACTGTTAAACACGGTGGTGGGGGTTCATGGTTTAACTGTTAAACACGGTGGTGGGATACATGATTTAAGCTTGTTTTGCAGCCACATGACCGAGTTGCTCATAAATATTAATACTTGAAGTTATTGCTGCCAAAGGTTGTTCTTCAGGGAGTCAGATCAAGGATTCCCACATTGTTTTTCTACATGTGGGTCTATAATTTGATACATTATTCACAGTGACTGAAATTTATCATTGATCATGTGTCCTGTTACAGAAAACTTTACTGTTAATGCTGCACTTCCTTTTCTCTATCGTTGTGCGTCCCCACGTTCAGTTAAAATGTCATTGACCGATCTTCTCGTTTCCTGTATTACTGCAAATAAAATCACAGGAAAATGCTACAAATACACATTTCAGTTCCCAGATGCTAAATGTATTTTTCAACTCATTCAGGCAGCAGGAGATAAGGGCAAAAACATAAAACAAGAGTGAATGCTTTATTGTCAAAGCATTGTAAACCGAGATTTGTTTACATCCTCAACTTCAATAGAAGCAGAATTAAATGGCTTCCACAAACGTGCTGCTTCCAGCACAGGATGAACATCTGGAAGGCTGCTCAGCTCAGGCAGGTTTTCAAAATAAAATATTCTAAAATATATGGAGCAATTTACATAGCTGGAGCCAATAAAACAAGCAGCATGCTGATGTCCCCCATCACAGAGGGATCTGAACAGTGAATTATAGTAGTTTTGGAGAAGAGTGTTTTTCTGGACTGGAACTGAACCGAGAACAAAGTAAACCTTTATGTTCTTTGTGCAAGATATTCTAATGGACAGGAGTTACTCTGTGGAGAACAACAGATATGTTTATTTTCCTGTCCAATGCAGTGCAGAGTGACAGATCCTGACGAGTGTAGGATAGGAATACATTGGCCCCTGGTAGGGGCGGCTGTGGCCAGCTTGGTTAGAGCAGTCGTCCTCCAATGCAAGAGTTGGGGGTTCGAATCCACATCGGAGGCAACAAGCTCATAGCCTCTGATGTGTGTCCCAGTGGTGTATGAATGTGAACTAAAGCTCTGATTAGTCTCTTTAGAATGATTTGTTCAATTAGCTTTGTAGAGATCTAGTAGAGTGCTGTATGGATGGGTAAATGAGGACACAGATTGTAGTGTAAAGCGCTTTGAGTATCTCGATAAGATAGAAAGGCGTTATATAAGTACAGTCCATTTGGTACCAGTATATTGTTTGGGCCAAGATGGCAGCTCTCTGTTATACACAGAGGGCTGTGGTAGCTCAGTGATCTGTGGTTGTGTCAGGGAGGGCATCCAGTGTAAAAACAATCACCAGGTCTTCATGTAAGTTAGTTCGCTGTGGAGACCCCTGAAGAAGGGAGCACCAAAAAACTTCCTCTGTTCTTCTCCACAGTGTAACTGCTCCCCACTTTAATATCTCACACCAAAAAACATTAAGGTTTACTTACATTCCCTGTTCATTTCCAGTCCAGAAAAACACTCATCTCAAAACCTTCAAACATTCACTGTTCAAATCCTTCAGCGACATGGACATCATTGTATCTCTTGTTCTAAGTACATGTGCCCAGTACTCTTTGAGCAGAGTATTTATCAAGCAAGTCTTTATCTTTACTGCAGAGTGGCCCTTTAAGTACAGTTACCCAGTTAAATCAAGCCTAACCCGAACACACATGTTAATTCATTCTGTCTACTTTAACAGGCTCCTAACTGTGAAACATCCTTTCTATGTGTTTATTTTTATTTACACAGACAGAAATCAGCAGGAATAGAACTCCTACACCTGTCTGAACCCCCAATAAAACCCCCGTCTCATAAACCAGCAGACACTTCAGAGCCGAGCAGGAAGTCTGACATCTCAGCCCACATAGACCGGGTCCTTTTCACTCAACAGCATCTCCGCAACAGCCCAGAGGAGGTCAAATCAGGAAGATCCATGACAAAAGAGGATGTGGGAGGATGAGGAAGTAAAAGAAAGAGAAAAGAAGAATCTGAGGTTTAAAGTTTTCACAAAACAACATTACTGGTCTTTTGTTTAGGGATCTTTGGTTTGGCTTTGAGGAAAGTTTGGGACCTGGATGAGTGGACAGGCTGGGAGGGATAAGTCTCTTCATTTGAACTGTGACACCCCCCCACCCCCCACCCCCCAAGTCAAGCACCCCTATGATGCTCTTGTAAAGACAACCCTTTGCACCCTGTCACACACTGAGGCGTACACACTCGAGTGCACCACTCCTGCCTGAATGATCACACTCCCACAGTTAAACACAGTTTCCCCCTTGGAGACGGTCTAGAATCAAAGGACGGTGCGACTGTGTAAACATCTCTCTGGTTGTTTAGCCTGACAGTCAAAAAGATATACGGAGGCCCATAATACAGCCGTTTGCTTCAGTATTATTGTTCAGATATGCAGGGCTGAGGTCCGTGGGCCTTTTTCTTTTCCACTTGTAACCATTTATGGAGACGTGTGTTTGAACCATAAGTCAGCTTAAAGCCTCAAAATAACAGCTGCCCTAAAAGACCATCAGCTCTCAGAGACTTTACTAGCTGATCTGAAGAATGTTTCATCGTGCTTTTTAGTCTTAAGAGGCGGTTTATAGTGTCTTTTGTTGTGCTCTTTGGTGGGTTACATGACTGCTGGGAGGCAATCCAAAGTCTCTTCAATGCACTTTGACTTTATCTAAACATAAAGCTTTTGAGCCAGTCATTGTTGGATTATATGTTAATTTAGGCCACAATGGTGGAGTCCGGAAACCACCCTTGTTCCCACTGCATTACCATTTCCAAGATCTCCTGACCAGGCTAATATAAAGGATGAAATTATACACAGATAATGAGTTGAATTTCAGGGGCTGTATAGGAGGAGAAACTTAAACGTGGTGAAACAATGTTTGTATTTTACACTATATTTAATGAATTAAAAGAAAGGAACTGGTAATTCCTTTCAATTATTCCCTAATCACACTCAGAACCAGGACTGAAGAGAAGAGGGATACCTAATGGGTCATAAAGTTGTGAAGCTGAATGAGTACACAAACAGAAACACAAGTTCACTCTTCTTATCAGTTGCATTTAGACATGCAGAACAAGGGACTAGTGTTGGACATTTTGTAATATTGTCAAGCAATCCTCAGTATAAAATGTAGTTTATGGTTTTACTGTCAGCCTCAAGTCTCGTGTTGTAGTACTGCTTGTAATTTTTAGAGGCCTCTAAAATAATTTTAACTATACTTTTTGTCCTCTGCTGCGGAGCGAACAAAGGGAATTGGAGATACAAGCTATGTTTACATGCGCAGAATTCTTTCACCGGATTGAAATGTGTTCTGTTTGAATAATTCAGATGTATTGTTTACATGGACACAATCTGTTCATGACGAGCATTTACATGCAGCGGGCTTTGTTCTGAACAGAAGTACTGACATGCGCAGAGTGGTAAACTCTCCTTAAAAAAAAACACCGAAGAAGAAGTTCTACTTCCGGGGTGAACGTAAACAAACCTGAGCACCCAAAATGGACCCGCGACAGGTTTTAATGATGGTGGAGACGTTACTGCACTCCCTGACTGAGCTACAGGTAATACAGATCATTTTGAGCTCTTTCAAAGTTTCTAGTAGAAATGTTGTGTCGCTCACCGACCAGTTTAGCTTCCCTGACATGCTAATATTATTAACATTAGCCAGGCGGAAATGGCAAAGTCGCACAAGCGCAGACAGGTCAGTTTTTCACGATCAGATAAAAACGAACAGATCAAGGGTTTACATGCGCACAGATCAGGTTACAGATCGGCGTAAACCACCGGTTTCGTTCTGATCACAAATTATATCGGATCGCGCCGAATACACAAAAAATAACCCGAACGGAGTGTTTACATGACCCACTTTTATTCTGACCGGCCATTTGATCCGGTTACTTATGTCCATGTAAACATACCCAATGTTCACCCATTCATCCATGCATGCTGTGAACTTGAAAAATACTTTAAGTGATGTACAAACTTTCATTTTGGTGTGTGGCTGCATCTAGGCATAAGAAAGGCCACCAGCAAAAGCTGGGTGGCCACATCAAAATACAAGATGGCCACTGCCATATATATGTAAACAGACTTTTGAGGGAACTAGGCTTTCTAGTTCTTATATTGTTTAAATTATGTTATGTGTTGTCATCATTGTATGTTCCAATACAAAGGCGAAATTGGCTCTCTGCATTTAACCCATCCACCCCCAGGTGGAGCAGTGGGCAGCTATTGAAAGCGCCCAGGGATCAATTGGGGATGGGTGTCCTGCTCAGAGACACCACGAGATGTGCAATGACTAGGGATTAAACATGGGACTTTCGGGTCCCGAGTCGGCTGCCCTGCCTCTACCTCATCTCTGCACCCAAAGTATAGTTTCCTCAAATGACTGGGGTAGCTGAAGATTAAACTATGGTGGTCAATGCCACCATAGTTTATTCATTGCAATACAGTAGTCCCTCACTATACTGCAGTACACTTTTTGTGGCTCCACTATATTGCGGGATTCTTAAACCTCGTTTTTTATATTTGTGTGTACTATACATGCTGTGCACTACTACTACCAACGAACTCAATAAGGATTAAATACATGCTGACCTCTGCTAAAACACACACTCTGCCTATAATACTGTATTGTAAATAGTCTGTCCTTATGAATGTTCCAACATATATTGAACATTATTATTGATATTGTTTATCTTATTTCTTTATATAATGTATTGTTTATTAACATTTAGGAACTTTTGTGTGAAATCTTTTTATCTTTTTATCTGTTGCTGCTGTTGCTGCTGTTGCTGCTGTTACACTTGAATTTCCCATCCGTGGGACAATAAAGCCTGTTTCTATTCTATTCTATTCTATTCTATTCTATTCTATTCTATTCTATTCTACTGTACGTTCATCTCATCGTCATCATCTTCATCGCTATTGCCAAAGTGTTTAAGAGCATATAAATTGCTTATAAGAGAGTGGGAAAGGTTAATAAAAGTGTGGGAAGGGTTTATAAAACCGTAACAGTATTTTCCCTACCAATATACAAGCAGAGCGCCCCGCCTACAGGCATGCTAGCTAAAAAGCTAAAGGCAGTGTTCATGCTACTTCTTCCCTCACATTGAACCCTTACGCCGACCCCCCCCCCCCCCCCCCCCCCCCCCCCCCACTACATCCCCCCACCCCCCACCCGGACACAAAAAATAGTGGTACAAACAGCGCGCAGCTCAGACATCTCTTTGTCCCCTCCTAACCCCCTCAACAAAATTCACGGACGAGATGAGTGCCCCACCATGGAAAGTTATCTAGGGCAAACAGCGACATAAATAAATAATAAAGTAAATATAACTCCGCTACTTGGCAGATTTTCACCTATCACGAGTGTCTCTGTAACACAACCCCCGCGATAGGTAGGGGTTGAACGACTACATAATTTTTAAACTCGAAATTAACATAATAAAACTCGAGTAGAATTCGAGTAGTTGATGACGTCATAGAATCTCAAGATGAAAAAATAAATAAAAAATAAAACCGCAAAAAAAAGTATTATTTACAAAAAAGCCCGGTGCGGATCACGTGACACAATGACGTCGTCACGGATACTCTACGTGAAATTTAAAAACTCTATAGATGTCCTAGGAATCGACCTGTTGATTACTCGAGTAGTCTGTTAAAGCCCTAGCGATAGATAGGGTGAGAAGTTCAGTTATCAGGAGAGACTTGGAGTACAACTGCTGCTCCTCCACATCGAGAGGAACCAGTTGAGGTGGTTCAGGCATCTGGTAAGGATGCTTCCTGGATGCTTCCCTAGAGAGGTGCTTCGGGCATGTCCAACTGAGAGGAGACCCCGGGGAAGACCCAGGACACGCTGGAGAGACTATGTCCCTCGGTTGGCCTGGGAACATCTTGGAGTCTTCCTAGAAAAGCTGGAAAAGGTGGCTATGGAAAGAGATGTCTAGACCTCCTTGCTCAAGCTGCTGCCCCCGCAACCCGACTTCAGAACAACTGGAAGATAATGGATGGATGGATGGTCAAGGCCAACATTGGCCACCCCCTGGCATCCCCATGGCTCCTGGTGGTGGATAAAATTACTCCCTGTCCTTTCCAGGATCCATCGCCCTGCACTAACATGTACTACAACAACAAGAACAAAAACAAAAACCTCTCTCTCTTCTCCACAGTGCAACTCCTGCCCACTAATGTATACTGCAACAAAAAACATTAAGGTTTACTTGAGTCAAGGGAATGTGTATTGTTTGCACTAAGCATGCTCCATAATTTTCACTGCTCATGATATTAAAATGTTCAATGTAATGATCAGTCTTGGTGTGACTGGTCAGAAAGGGACAGCAAAAATAAGTCTTTATTATCCTCAAGTTCTGATTGATAGGATTACAATAATTTTGGAGAGTCCTTGGGAGCGGGTCAGAGCTTACACATACCTCATCCTGCTGTTTGTAGCTGTTTTCTGATAATGGCTTGGCAGCGGGGGAGGAGCTGGAAGCTTTGTTCAACTGACGTTTTCAGTTTAGGAGGGCAGAACGGATCAGAACCTCAGACAGGTGAAAGCATTGATAAGTGTGAACTTGTAAATGCATTGATCTTCTGTGATTGCTGGCTGTTCTCCAAAGCTTTGTAAATAAATATGACGGAGCTTACACCTGGTTGTTTTGGGAGTCCCTTTTTTCCACGACACATTCTTCTGTTTAATTCCAGATCAAAAAAACATGATGAAACCGACAAACATTCATTTGCAAGGTGTTTTTTTTTCCCTCCATCTTTTATACCGTTTCCCGGCCAGGAAATGGTGTGAGACATGATATTTTTTTGGCTTCCTCCATCCTTGCGTTCTCTTTTTCTCCTTCGATGAAGGTGGTCACTCTTACCCTCCCTCCTGCATGTTGTATGCAACAGGTCTCTCTTGTAAATTAATCTTTGAGGCTCAATGGGAACTAACCTGTATAAATAAAGGTCTAATAATAATAATAATAATAATAATAATAATAACAAAATTCACTATTCAGACCCCTCAGCGATGGGGGACATGGTAGTGCTCGTAGAATCCGGTACTTGGTACCTCTTGGTTCTGTTGACTTGCTTGGTTCTGGTCTTTGGGTTGGTGCTAACTGACAGCTTAGAGTCTCCTGGTTCCTCCTCAGCTGTTTCATGTTACAGGTGGTGCTAAGTCTGTTTGTCCACAGTAAGAAGGCTCCTGAGCTCGTCCTGCTGGCTGCTCAGCTCTCGTAAAGTCTGAATGACCCCCACTGCATGTGCACATTTTCTGTGCTCTAAAGAGCTAAACATTTTCTGTGATGGACTGGCAGCCTGTTCGAGGTTGTGACACCACCCAGGAATACATGAGAGGAGGTGAGCAGCTGTTTTCTTTATTCAGAATAGTTTGATATGACTTCTGGTTGTAATACAACGGCTGGATGAAATCTGAAGAACGACTGAGGAACGTTTTCCCACAGACAGTAAAAAGGAAGAAGTCAGCCCTCCTTGAAGCTCTACAGCTGAGGCAAACTTCACATTAAAAGCATCATTCAAAGTTCAAACAGCTCACAGAAAGTTGGACTTTACAGGACTGGGCTGGCTTTTTGATATATTTTCATCTTTTTACACAAACGCACATATTTTTTACCTCACGATGTTCAGCTTAGTATGATTAAGTCACATATGTAGAATTCTCTAAACCTTTCTAAGTTTGTGCATATTTTTCTTATTGCCACAAACTTTAAGCTCCTGATTCATTAAAATGTGAACGTTTTCATCTTCTTTCAAACAATGTGTGCGTCACTGCTGCAAAACCAACAGTTCAGCCCCAATAACTTACACTGTATCTGAGCTCAGAATGTTTTAATTGTAATAATTAAATTGTATATATATTTATTTATTTATTTATTTATTCATTCATTCATTTAATTTCAGTTAAAACAAGACTTATTCCATACAAATAAAATAAGATACATATAAAATGAAAGGCAGCAGAAGAAGAACGAATTCTTATCATTTCTGCCCCTTCTAAACAATATCAATTCAAAACGATCTATTCAAACAATACATAATACAACCAACCATAAAACTTATCACAATTCATTATAATTCCATACCATTATCCAACTTAAATATATTTCATCATCAATACATTCTTAATCTTTTTTTTAAATACAGCTAATGAAGTCTCCTTTTTGATATCATTATCCAAACCATTCCATAAACTAATTCCCTTGATCGAAGTAGACCTACCCTTAAAACTTGTTCTATATTTCATCTTTACAAAAATATCTGTTCCCTTTAAATTATAACAACTATTCCTTTTAACGAAATACACTTGTATGTTTGATGGTAAATTTTGGTTCTGAGCCTTGTACATAAATAATAGAATATTGTAATCCACCAAATCATAAAACTTAAGAATTTTCAATTGATAAAACAAAATACTTGAAGGATGGCGATAATGCTTTTTTGTGATAACTCTTAGAACTCTTTTTTGTAAAATAAAAATAGACTTGGTTGCAGTTTTACAAGCTGTACCCCAGATAGCAACACAATAAATCAAATGTGGCACAACAATTGTATTGTACAGTAGACGCAACGCTTTATCAGTCAGAAATTCTCGTACTTTATGTAGCATTGCTATAGACCTGGAAATTTTAGTTCTTACAAAATTAATATGTTTTTTCCATGTCAATTTATCATCTATAATCACTCCCAGAAACTTTACTTCACTCACTCTTTCTATCACAACACCATCAATTTCAAAAGGAAAATCTATAGACGGCTTTTTTTTACTAAATATCATATAATTTGTTATTTCTAGATTAAGTGATAATTTATTTAATTTAAACCAAGTATGAATTTTTACAAACTCAATCTTCATTAATTCAAACATCTGATTTAAGTCTTTACCCGAACAAAAGAAAGTAGTATCGTCTGCAAATAAAACACACTTGAGAATACTAGACACCTTAACTAAATCATTTACATACAA
The DNA here is from genome assembly GCF_014905685.2 of Nematolebias whitei. Taxonomy (NCBI): domain Eukaryota; kingdom Metazoa; phylum Chordata; class Actinopteri; order Cyprinodontiformes; family Rivulidae; genus Nematolebias; species Nematolebias whitei. The sequence continues at coordinate 8,992,715 of NC_056509.1, forward strand.
AATAAACAGCTTAGGCCCAAGAACTGAACCTTGAGGTACTCCACATGAGACATTACACAAACCAGATCTAACCTCATCAATCTGTACAAACTGTTTTCTTCTGTTTAAATAGCTAGATATCCACTGTATGGCTAGACCTCTAATACCATATTGTTTCAATTTTTCAAGCAAAATAGTGTGATCAATGGTGTCAAAAGCCTTTTTCAAATCAACAAATAGACTTACACAATATTGCTTCTCATCTATCGCTGTAGTAACCTGTTCCATTAAATCCATAAGAGCCAGACATGTTGAATTATTAGATCTGAAACCGTATTGCTCATTACTCAAAAGATTATGTTTATCTATAAATTTGTCCAGCCTGGACACAAATAATCTTTCAAGAATTTTAGAAAACTGTGGCAACAACGATATAGGTCTGTAATTTCTAAACAAACTTTTCTCACCATTTTTAAAAATTGGAATCACCTTTGCGATTTTCATTCTTTCTGGGAAAATGCCTTTAGAAAATGATAAATTACAGATATATGTAAATGGTTCCAACACATTACTTATTATTTCCTTCACAATCCACATATTCATGCCTTCACAATCATTGGATCTTTTATCAGCAAATTGTCCAACTACCTTCATTATTTCTTCCTTACTAGTACCGTTAAGAAACATACTGTTTGCACATCCATTGATCAAATAATTCACATTACCATCTACTTTAGGAATTGACGTTGCAAAACTTAATCCCACATATGCAAAATAATTATTAAATCCATTTACAATCTCTGTATCATCATAAATTTCCACATTGTTTTCAACAAAATGTTGTGACAATCCCCTATTACCATTTTGTTTACTTAAAACATTGTTAATTACTC
>NC_056509.1:8993986-8995771 GCF_014905685.2 Nematolebias whitei
TGTAAATAATAATTTAATTGTTTTAATTCCAATTTCCAGCCAAAAACACTGTTGACACATAGAAATTTACTCTGTGCTACTAGAAGCTTCTGCTAACTCCAGTTCAGCATTTTTAATAAAATTATTTTCAATGGGACTGCAAATGCCCTCCATCCCTCCGTTTGTCAGATAACTTCAAAAACAAGTGAGGTACTGACTTGACTTTGATATGTGGCTACATCTAGGAATAAGAAAGGTCACCATCAACAATTGGGTTGCCAGATTAAAATCCAAAAGGGCCACCACCATATATTTATGGCCGCCAAAATAATCTAAAGAAACTCAGATTTCTAGTTTTTATATTGCTTCAAATTATAGTTTGTTCAAATGATTGGGGTGGCAAAGGACACTATTGGCCACCCCATGACTCCACCACTGCTCCTGGTGGTGGATAAAATCATTCCCTCCACTCGTCAGGATCCATCACTCTGCTCCGTCTTGAACAAGAAAAAACAATCTACCTCTGTTCTTCTCCACAATGTAACTCCTGCCCACTTGAATATCTTGCAGGTTCACTTCATTCTCTGTTCTGTTGCATTCTAGAAAAACACTCATCTGAAAAACTAGAAACATTCACTATTCCAGCCCCTCAGCGACAAGGACATTGGCTTGTTTAAATTCAAGCTGCAACAGAAAGTACTATTGAAGTACTTCTGTCACATCAAAGAACAAACTGATTCAAACAACAAACAAGTGAATAACAGCAAGAACCAAATGTTCAGAATGTTTCAGAACCAAGGTGTCAATAAAAAAAAAAGATTATTTTTCAATTAGTCCACCAACTTGGTGGTCTTCTTAAGTCTATGCACAGGAGAAGCTGCTGACCCTAAAAAGAGCACAGGTTCCTGTCACATGGTACAATGTGGCTTCTGCTACATCAGTATAATTTTAATAAACATACCAGAACTGTTCTCCAGAGTTCAAACTGGAACAATCGTACTTGTTCTTTCATGTCCGCTTTAGTTTGGCTCCTGTTGGACTCTGGCTAGACCTGCGAGGGTTTCACACTAAAAGCTGTTGAGATAGTTCAGTTTAGAGTACTAACAGAGTTCTGGTTTCATTTGAAAACAAACAAAAAAAATATTCCTGCTAACCATTTACGATTTTAAGACACAGGAAGTTAAAAATAATACAAGGCTGCTTTAAATAAACTGTGTGCAGTCCAAACTAAAGATTATTGTTTGTTTATGATGCATAACAAATCAGAGGCAGAGTCAGAGGGGTGGCCAAGGTGGCACTTTCCACTGATTGGCCACCCCAGCCACCCCCCCACCACCACCACCAGTTGACTGAGAAGTCACTGCATGAAACAATAAAATATGTGCAGTTTGAGTAAATTAGGATTACAGGAGAAACGTCTGTCATGCTGTCCTGTTTGGAGTGGAGACAACCAATCAGTGTGATGGAAAAAAATACCTTTTTTGAACCTCTGAATTAATAGAAATTAACACCACCAGCAGTCACATGTTGAAATGCCTCTGGGCAAGACACTGAACTCCTCATTACCTCTGATGTGTATCCCATCAGTGTATGAATGTGATCTGAAGCACTGATTAACTCTACAGATTCAGATTATCTTTTTAGAGATGTAGTAGAGTGCCGTATGAATGTGTGTAGTAGAGTGCTGTATGAAGGTGTATGTAGTGGAGAGCGGTACAAATGTGGGTGTGTAGTAGAGTGCTGTATGAATGTGTGTGCGTAGTAGAGTGCTGTACGAATGTGTGTGTAGTAGAGTGTTGTATGAAT
>NC_056509.1:8995781-9021893 GCF_014905685.2 Nematolebias whitei
TGTTGTATGAATGTGTGTGTAGTAGAGTGCTGTATGAATGTGTGTGTGTAGTAGAGTGCTGTACGACTGTGTGTGTGTAGTAGAGTGCTGTATGAATGTGTGTGTAGTAGAGTGCTGTATGAATTTGCGTGTGTAGTAGAGTGCTGTATGAATGAGCGTGTAGTAGAGTGCTGTATGAATGTGTGTGTAGTAGAGTGCTGTATGACTGTGTGTGTTTAGTAGAGTGCTGTACGAATGTGTGTGTAGTAGAGTGTTGTATGAATGTGTGTGTAGTAGAGTGCTGTACGAATGTGTGTGTGTAGTAGAGTGCTGTACGACTGTGTGTGTGTAGTAGAGTGCTGTATGAATGTGTGTGTAGTAGAGTGCTGTATGAATTTGCGTGTGTAGTAGAGTGCTGTATGAATGAACGTGTGTAGTAGAGTGCTGTATGAATGTGTGTGTAGTAGAGTGCTGTATGAATGTGTGTGTAGTAGAGTGCTGTATGAATGTGCGTGTGTAGTAGAGTGCTGTATGAATGTGCGTGTGTAGTAGAGTGCTGTATGAATGTGTGTGTAGTATAGTGATGTATGAATGTGTGTGTAGTAGAGTGCTGTATGAATGTGTGTGTAGTAGAGTGCTGTATGAATTAGGAATGTGCGATATAAACGGTACACGGTAGAAACAATAGATATTTAGCCTACAATAGAGATCTGTCTTCTACCAGCTAACCGCAGTAATGCTGTGTCTGATGCAAAATCAGAGTTGTCAGTTTAATTGTTACTTTTTTAGTTGAAAACTGTGCGTAAGTTTTGTTAAAGTCTTTTCTTTGAGAGCTAAGAAGGGAAGCTACATGCTAACTACTGTTGACTTGCCGTAGTGTTGCTGTATTAGGATGCATGCACAAAACGCTGTGTTCCATCGAAAGTTTTTGGGGTTTTTTGTCATCGAAAGTTAAAGTAAGCGTTGGGCATCTTTAGAGAAACCTGCTCTCTGATATGTAAAAGAACGCTGTGTTGTGTGATTTTACTGCGAGACCCTCTGGTCAAAGCCACGGAGGAAACTGGTCGCCATTTTGTGTCAGCTCTCCTTAAAGCGCAAGGAGACGCCCACTAGAGTTTTGGAGGGTTAAGTGTTTCAGTGTGCAGTTGCTGCTCTGTTGCTGTTCATTTTTTAAGTGAGAATACTGGAAACTGTTAAGAGTTAACAACATATTTTGTTTAAAACATATGGCTAAAACTACATTTGATAGTGATAGTTACATTTGTTTAAAAAATATAATAAAGACTCTATGCATCATTTTTTAAGACAGCAATAACTAACTTGTGTTATATTTGTATGTGACTCCTGAAAAAGCCTCGGCCTGCCCTTGGACTAAAGTCTACAGTCCACTAGGCACACAGCAGCTACCATCAGCCCTTAGAGATTTTTGTTAATGAAAAGTGTGTAACAAATTAAATTAATTATTATTATTATTATTATTATTATTATTATTATTATTATTATTATTATTATTATTATTATTATTATTATCTACCTGGAAGCTGCAGCAGAGGTATTCCAGCGGGCAGAAGAGGAAGCGCTGTTCCCGGCTTAAGCGGAGAGGATGCCGGGCGGGGGTTATGGTGAGGCTAAGAGCTAACGCTAAAGCCGGAAAACTCCCCATGCCGTCTCTCTTTCTGTCGAACGTCTGCTCGTTGGACAACAAGATGGATTTACTTCATCTGAGAGCGGGCGCCTCAGAAGGGATGATGAAGAATGCGGTGCTTTGCCTCACGGAAACATGGATTACAAGCGAAACGCCGGATACAGTCTTCCAGCTGGATGACAGACTCTTTTTTCGAGCAGACCGCTGTAGTGAGCTAATGGGGAAATCACGGGGAGGCGGAGTATGCATTTACGTGAGTAAAAGTTGGTGCAAGAACTGTACTGTTGTAAATAGCTCATGCTCGAAGGCTTTGGAGCAAACGACAGTGAAATGTCGGCCACATTATCTACTCTGCAAGTTCACAGTGACTTTCATCACAGTCGTTTACATTCCTCCGGACGCTAATGCTAATGAATCACTGCAGGAGCTACATGATATCAGCTCGCTGCAGAGAAAACACCCCGAAGCTCTTTACGTTGTAGCCAGAGACTTTAATCACGTGAATCTAAAGGACTGTCTCCCAAGCTTTTATCAACATGTGGCAATTCCAACACGTGGAGACCACACACTGGAACGTGTTTACACGAACATAAAAGTCAAGTCAAGTCAACTTTATTTATAGAGCACATTTAAAACAGAACCTGTTATCAAAGTGCTTAACAACAACAACAATCAATGAGTAAATTAAAGAGAAAAAAATATATATATAATACACTAATAATAATAACTGAAGAATTAATAAAAAGCATTTAAAACATAGGGTCACAGATTAAAAAACACTGGATCAATTTACACTGTATGAAATGCCTGAGAGAACAGATGTGCTTTAAGCAGGGATTTGAAGTGAGGAAGGGAGGTGGACTGCCTGATGTTGGGGGGCAGGTTGTTCCAGAGTTTGGGGCCCATGACTGAAAAAGCCCAATCTCCTCTGAGCTTCAGTCTTGTTTTTGGAACAGCCAAAAGCAGCTGATCGGATGATCTCAGGGCCCGAGAGGGAACATAAGGTTTCAGAAGCTCAGAGAGGTAAAGGGGTGCGAGGCCATTTAGGCATTTGAAGGTCAACAGAAGAATTTTAAAGACTATCCTCGTACGAACAATGAGCCAGTGAAGGGAGGACAGAACTGGTGTAATATGTTCAGACCTACGAGTTCCGGTTAAAAGCCGAGCAGCAGCATTCTGGACGAGCTGAAGACATGAGATGGAGGCCTGGCTGATCCCAGCATACAGTGCATTGCAATAGTCCAATCGGGTCGTGACAAAGGCGTGGACCAGTTTCTCAAGGTCGGGTCTGGACAATACTGGCTTGAGCTTAGTTACCTGTCTGAGTTGGAAGAAGATTTTCTGCAGAACAGAGTTGATTTGTTTGTCAAACTTGAAGTCAGAGTCTAAAACCATCCAGAGATTTTTACCAGACTGCTTCAGATATGGCTGAAGAGAGTCCAGGTTGACAGGATCAGTGGTGGCAGTTGAGCTAGGGCTAAAAACAATGACTTCAGTCTTGTCATTGTTAAAACTTGAGAAATTTGAAGCCCTCCAGGCCTTAATGTCGTCCAGACATTTTAACAGAGGGTGAATGGAGCAAGCACTTGCTGGTTTCACAGGCAGGTAGTCATCAGCATAGCAATGGAATGAAAGACCATGTTTCCTCAGGATGGACCCTAGTGGGAGCAAATAAAGTGAGAACAGAAGGGGTCCAAGAATCGAACCCTGTGGGACCCCACAAGAAAGAGGTAATGAGGCAGATATATTATTACCAATCTTGACACAGAAACTCCTGCCACTCAGGTATGAGCGGAACAATTCTAATGCAGCACCTGTGATCCCAACCCACTGTTCCAGCCGTGACATAAGGATACTGTGGTCAACAGTATCAAAAGCAGCAGTAAGGTCCAGGAGCACAAGTACCACAAATTGACCAGAATCGTTTGATATCATGTCGTTACAAACCCTTACTAATGCTGTTTCAGTGCTGTGGAGTTGCTTAAAACCAGATTGAAAAATTTTGAAGATTCTGTTCTCATTCAAAAACTTGTTTAATTGAATGAAAACTATTTTCTCCAGGATTTTGGACAGGAAGGGAAGTTTTGAGATTGGTCTGAAATTTGAGCAAGTCGAAGGGTCAAGTCCAGGTTTCTTAATTAACGGATGAACTACTGCATGTTTGAAAACATCGGGAACCACACTTGTCACAATACTACTATTTACAATAGTAAGAACAGAGGGTCCAATCGTGGGTAGAACTTGTTTGAAAAACAACGCAGGAATGGGGTCAGCGGGGGAACCGGAGGGTTTCATCTGACCAACGACTTTGTTTAGAAATGGGAGTGAAATGGGTTCAAACTATTTGAAGACAGCTGAGCAAGGAACAAAGGCAGAGGGATCAGTTGTGGACTGGGGGATGGATGACCTAATCAACTCTACCTTATCAGCAAAGTATCTGGTAAAGTCCTTGCAGATGTCAACGGAGGCCTCCATGCTGGCAGACCGAGGCACGTTTAAAATAGAATTTACGGTATTAAAAAGAACACGGGGATTATGACTGACTAAAAGATACATACATAACCGAACCCCGCCCCCACCTAGGACTGTCAGACCATATCTCAGTCTTCCTGGCTCCTGCTTGCATGACCCCGCTGAGACGCTCCAGACCGGTACAAAAGAAAGTTAAATGTTGGATACAGGACAGTGGCTCCATACTGAGAGATTGTTTAGACCGAACAGACTGGCAGGTTTTCAGAGAAGCTGCTGAAAATGGAGGATCGCTTGATCTAGACCAATACACATCCTCAGTTCTGGGTTGCATTAGTACATGTACTGAATCCGTCTCCACTATCAGATATGTTAAAAGCTACCCAAACAGAAAACCTTGGCTGAATGCAGAGGTGCGCACATTGCTGGAAGCCAGGAACACTGCCTTCAGGTCTGGAAAAACAGAGGAGTTGAGTAGGACAAGAAAAGAACTGGTTGCTGGTATTAAGAAGGCCAAGGGCACATATGCACAGCGGACTGAGGGTCAATTCATCTCACAAGACCCTCGGAGCATGTGGAGGGGCATTAAGTGCATAACAGATTATAAAGGAAGAAGTGAACAATACCCCAAAGACCCACCTCTGCCTGATGCCCTCAACAAGTTCTATGCACGCTTTGAAGACCCGAACAGACCACCCAGCACCAGACTCACCTCACCACCGGATGAAGAGCATCTCAGCGTGACCTCAGCCAAACTAAGGAGTACTTTCAGGAGGATTAACGCTCACAACGCAACCGGCCCAGACAACATCCCCGAAAAGTGTTGAAGGAATGTGCTGATCAGCTCTGCGAGGTGCTGGCAGATATCTTTAACACCACACTTACCCTGGAGACAGTTCCCACCTGCCTGAAGACTGCCACCATCATCCCAGTCCCAAAAAGCTCTACAGTGACTGGTCTGAATAACTATCGGCCAGTGGCCCTCACCCCGAAATTTGCTAAATGCTTCAAAAAACTGGTCATGACTCACATCAAAACAACCATGAACATGAACGAGGACCCTCATCAGTATGCATACCGTGAGAACTGATCAACAGAGGATGCCATCTCCTCTGTGGTCCACACTGCACTCAACCAACTGGAGCAGAAAAACTCTTACGTCCGTATGCTCTTTGCGGACTTGACATTCGCCTTCAACTCCATGATCACCCAAGCCCTGATGGACAAACTGTCCACACTAGGACTAAGCCCCTCCATTTGCAACTGGGTACTAGACTTCTTAACAAACAGACCACAGTTAGTGAGGACCCACAACTTCTCCTCCTCCACCATAACCCTCAGAACTGACTCTCCTCAGGGATGTGTGTTGAGCCCCCTCCTGTTTACTCTGCTCACGTATGATTGTGCAGCTACCCATCCAGGCTGTCACATTGTAAAGTTTGCAGATGATACAGCGGTGGTGGGATGCATCACAAACAATGATGAGTCCAGCTACAGGCAAGAGGTGGAACACCTGGAGAGCTGGTGCAAAGAGAATAACCTTCACATCAATGTGAAGAAGACAAAGGAGATGATTGTGGACTTCAGAAGGAACAAACACACCTACACCCCCCTGAACATGAGGATCTGCAGTGGAAGTGGTCTCCAGCTACAAGTACTTGGGTGTACACATGAATAACAACCTCAGCTGCAGCAACAACACCGCCAGCCTGATCAAGACAGCTCATCAGAGACTCTACTTCCTCAGGCGACTGAGACGAGCTGGTCTGGGAAGCTCAGTCCTCACCTCCTTCTACAGGTGTGCAGTGGAGAGCATCCTGTGCTCCAGCATCAAAGTGTGGCATGGAGACTGCACAGCTGCAGAAAGAAAAGTTTTGCAGAGAGTGGTGAAGGCTGCACAGAAGACTGTCTGAGTCAGCCTCCCCACCATCACAGACATCTACACCTCTAGATGCAGGAAGAGGGCTACCTGTATCATGAAGGACCTCATTCACACAGCACACACACTTTTTGCCCCACTCCCCTCAGGAAGGAGGTTGAGGAGCATTAAGTGTAGAACCACTATACTGAGCAACAGCTTCTACCCCGGGGCTGTTAGACTCATGAATCTCTAACTAGAATAATCACTGTGAAAAATCACATCATGTTGCTGCTGATCTGTTTCATGTTGCTGCTGATCTGTTTCATGTTGCTGTGTTCATGCGTGCACATCTGCTCACAGACTCATGTTCATGTTTGTGCTGATGTTCAATGTTTTATGTTATGAGTGCTTAGTGTATATTTAGTTGATGTTTTTCTTAGTTCATATCTTAGATGTTATTACTGTTTTTCTTATAAATTTTATTGTTGGATGTAACTGGGACCCTGTGTACATAATTTCGCTCCACCACATGTACCACATGAGGTGCGAATGACAATAAAGAATCTCTGACTCTGATTATTATTATGCTGCCTAACAAGTTCAAGTCAAGTTTATTTTCATTCGTATCACATGTGGTACATGAGGTGGAACGAAATTATGTACACAGGGTCCCAGTTACATCAAACAATAGCAAAAATATCAAGTATAAAAAGAAACAGAAAGAAAAGAAGAAAATAACAGAAACCAAGAAAGTATGAATGCACCAGAACAGTGAAAATACAGCATTCTTGGATAAAGTTTCTCCTAAAAGCTCTTTTTACTTTCTGATACTGCTTAAAATGTTTTTTTTTATTATTATTAATAACTAAAAACAACATTTTAAACAGTTTAAATAGTTTAAACAGCCTTTCAGAGCAGGAAGTGTAAAAATGACAGGGCCAGAGTGACAAACATTAACGGCTCCATTGTTGTTTTGTGTTTCTGAGGAGCTAAGTTGGTGTGGGCCGGCACCAAGCAGGCTCCTGCCTCACTGTTTCTGTAAATCTTTGTTTCTCCTGTCCACACGGAGCCAACTAAAACAAGAAATTTAAACGTTTCCAAATTGGAAATCTTTTTTTTAAGTTTCACCAAAAATATCAACTGCAGCTGAAAATTTGGATTTTTAATAATAGGAACATTGTGTATAAGGTGTACAATATGTTAGAAATAAATATATTATACGTTATTGATCATGCCACTTAGCATCATCAGCAGATGATAAATTATGCCTACAGCAGTGTTTCTTGGTAAATGTTCTTGTAGTTGTAGAGAACGTTACACTTCAAACCACAAATTGGATCTCCCTGGTGGTCCTGAATAAAACCCCACTCAGGATGTGGAGATGTCTCAGTCTGGTTCGGCTGGCTGACATCACCGTCAACGGTGCCAAATAAACGGAGCTGTGTGCAGAACTAATCCAGCCCCATTCAGTTTATATTTAAACTGTTTTAAGATCAGATTACTGAAGACTTTGTTCTTTCAGCTCTGTTCTGTTTTTACATCACATAAAACGTTATAAAAGGCCAGTGTAAATGTGATATTTAATGCTTAAAGCTTTAACAATTTGTCACAGAACGAGAACGCCAACTTGTTCAGGGACGTTTCAGTCAATGTCTAATTACAGGCAGCTGTTGGCATCCATATTGGCAAACTCTTTAGTAAATTAAGATTTTTATTTCTGTCTGAGTTTCAGCTCCAGCTTCTCTCACGCGTCTGTTTGGAATATGAGGCTGGTCACGAATGTAGGCAGAAAAAAAAAAGTTTTACAAAGCTGCCCTGAACCTTTCTCATCCCCATCGCAGAGCAAAGAGGGAGGACTGGAAACAGTGTCTTTCTGCCCGTGCATGTGGTGGGCATGATAACTTGAAGAATGGTAAATGGTAAATGGACTGTACTTATATAGCACCTTTCTATCTTATTTCAAAGATACTCAAAGCGCTTTACACTACAATCTGTGTCCTCATTTACCCATTCATAAAGCACTCTACTAGATCTCAACAAAGCTAATTGAACAAATCATTCTAATGAGACTAATCAGAGATTTAGATCACATTCATACACTGATGGAACACACATCAGAGGCTATAAGGGGTTCAGTGTCTTGCCCAGGGACACTTCAGCATGTGACTGATGGTGGATTTGAACACCCAACTCTCGCATTGGAGGACGACTGCTCTAACCAGGGGGCGGCTGTGGCTGAGTGGTTAGAGCAAACTGAGGTGTACCGCAAACCCACCCACACAGACCAGTATTTGCAGTTTGACTCCCATCAGCCTTTGGAGCACAAGTTAGGAGTCATCAGGACTCTATCACAGAGCAGACAGCGTCCCCACTAACTCAGGAGCCAGGCAGAAGGAGAAATCCCACACAAGACAGGCTCTAGAGCAATGTGGATATCCTAACTGGGCCTTCCTAAAAGCAGAGAAGAAACCCAAACAGGACTCCAGTCAGCCATCAGGTGAAAAGGAGGAACCCAGACCAGTGGTCATTCCGTATGTTGAGGGAGTATCAGAGAAACTGAGACGTTTATTTTCTAAACAGTGGATTTTTTTCCCAGTGGCTTTTAAACCCCAAAATACATTACGGCAAAGACTGGTTCATCCCAAAGATCCAGTCCCCCGGCACAAACAGAGTAATATTGTGTATGCTGTTCAGTGTCAGGAGGGCTGTAATCAGTCTTACATCGGGGAAACTAAACAGCCACTGGCCAAAAGGATGGCCCAGCACAGAAGATCAACATAACCAGGCTAGGACTCCGCGGTCTACACTCATCTCCAGGTTAGCGGTCACTCTTTCAGGGATGAAGATGTTCACATCCTGGACAGAGAGGAACTGTGGTTTGAGAGAAGAGTAAAGGAGGCCATATTTGTGAAAAGAAATCGTCCATCATTAAACAGGAGTGGAGGCCTCTGGGTTCAATAGTCCCCCTCTTACAATGCTGTTATTGCTAGTATCACTCAACCCCTTTGAATAGTAAACAGCCATCAGTGTGCTAATGATCCATTGTTAGGCTGATGGTCCTTCTTGACCATGTGAGCAGCTGGTTTTGGTTGTCAGCAGCAAACTGGTTGATCCACTCTGAGAAGGTGCCATTTAAGAGACTGAGCTGAATACAGCACCTCAGACTGAGGAAGTCTTTCGGATGAACGACAAAACATATCTAAATTTTTTTTTGCTTTGTTTTGTTGTTTGTTTTTTTGAATGTCCAGAGGACCAGATTGAACTTTTTTAGAATATGCTTTCTATTCTTTATTTACCGGTATTTACCTTGAATATTTTATTAACATTTATTTAAACCCCAAGTAAACCCCACTGAGATCACAGATCTCTTTTTAAAGGGAGGCTTGAGCCTGAAGGCAGCCCAACCATCCATCCATCCATCCATCCATCCATTTATTCATCTTCCTCTTGTTCTGAAGTTGGGTCTCGGGGTAGCAGTTTGAGCAGGGAGGTCCAGACATCTCTTTCCACAGTCACCTCTTCCAGTTCTTCTGGGAGGACTACAAGGTGTGCCCAGGCCAACTGAGAGACATAGTCTCTCCAGCACGTCCTGGATCTTCCCCGGGGTCTCCTCCCAGTTGGACATGCCCTAAGCACCTCCCGAGGGAGGTGCCCAGGAAGCATCCTTACCAGATGTCCCAACCACCTTGCAGGGTAACACCACCTCAGAAAGAGAACACCTCATCTAAAAAAAAAAGTTCACCTCACCTTAAACAAACATCATTCCTGTGTTTTTGTGTTTGAAACTGTTAAAAGTAACATTCATCATTTCCATGAAATGGACAGATCGTTTTAATGAGAGCTTTTGTTCAACTGACCTCAGGGTTTTTAAACATCCGAAAAACTCAACAAGCTGTGCTGGTGTGGGTTCGGGGTGGGCACGGGGGCTTGGGGTTCTGGGGGCTTGTCGCCCCCGGGCTTGGGTCTGTGGGGTTCGGGGATCTTGGGCTCTGGCGGGCGGGTTGCCGGGCTCTGGGCCGGCTTGCGCTCTGGTGCCCGGTTCTGGGCGGGGGCCTTCGGCTCGCTGGTGGGTTGTGGGTTCATGGGCTGGGGGATTGGGTGTTTGGGGGCGTGACCAGTGGCCCCTAAGAGGGGGTAGTTTGACCCAGCCTAGGTGTCTAGTGTGCTATGTGTTTTGAGAGATGTCCGAATCAGGGGTGGGTGTAGTATTTCTTCTGGGGTGGGGACGGGGTGGATGTCCTTGGGGGTGGCCCGTGACTGTGCATGGCTGACTGGCTGGCCCCTTTCCTGTGGTGGGGGCTCGCTCCCGGTGCTTCCTGGCTCTGTCGGCGGTTGGGCGGGCGCTCTTGGCCGGGTCGTCCTGGTGGGGTTTGGCTTCATCTGGTGGCGGGCTGACTGCGGTTTGTGTGGGGTCCTGGCGGCCCTCGGGTGTGTAGGCTGCTGGTACTGCTTCTGGCGGCCCTCGGGGCTCTGTCCCTCTCTGGTCTGGAGCTCAGCGGGCCTGGCGGTCGGTCCAGATGGAGAGGTATCTTGGCCTCAATCCCTGAGTGGACCTTGGGGAACTGGGGGGGGGGGCTGTTGGGTCAGTGGGGGAGCTGACTCCATGTGGGAGCATTTGCTCTCACAGTTATTTCTCACCATGCACCTCCACCCTCTTCATTTCAATTCCACACATTTAGGGTTGTTTGGGCTCGGGTGTGCTACAACAATTTTACATCTCTGTTGACCATAGCCACCTGGGACTCAATTTTATTGTACACCTTAGACATTCATTCATAACATCCTCATGACATTCACATATAGGAACTTGAGGTGGGCACATGGCTATGGGTGGTGGGATGACCTTACTCTCACCCCCTGTGCCTGTGCTCACTTACAACGGTTGCATTTAGACACTAGGGTTTGGATAGAGTTGGGGTGGAGGGGAAACTGGCATCATGCCAGCCTTTGCTCCTTCTTCTTTCCTTTTTAATGGCACTATACAACAACACACATCAACAGCACATCTAGGGGCGGGGGTGTATGTGTCGGGGTCTTATTTTTTTATTTTTATTTTCCTCCCCCCCTAGTTCCCTAACTGCCATTCCGGGGGTGGGGTCCGGGAGAAGGGCAGGCCGTCGGGTGTTTACCAGGACTATGTGGGGTTCGGGGTCTGGGGGATTGCCATGGGCGGTGCTGGCACTGTGCTCTCCCTGGGGTTGTTTGGACCCCCTGAGCTTGGCTCTTGGGTGCCATGGTTGGCCCGCTGGCCAGGGTGGCTGCCGGGACCTGGCAGGTGGTCGGCTGGGGGCGCGTGCTTGGTTGTTGGCGGTGTGTGGGGGTGGTCGGTGGCATGTCCTCTTCATGGTGGGGGGTGTCCTGTCGGCTGGGCATGGCCTGGGCCGGGTCTGGGATATTGGCTCTTCTCCGCTCGAGAATGAATGGGTTTACCTCCTGGGTTTGGGCATGGGCTGCCCCCTGTAGAGGGCGGGTACATGTCTTGGACCTGGGGGGTATAGAGTGCGTATCGGGAATAAGAATGAAATGTATCGTTATTGTATGTCTTTGAGTGAATGAATGTGAGATTGAGGTTGGGATTGTGTGATTGTGTCTGTGTATGAATGGGTATTTGTTAGGCCGAGACTCAGACTGCCCCCTCTTTGATACAACTGCGGGTGCTTGGCATCGTGCCCCTATCGCGCAGTCCCCTGGTGGGGTGTGCCCTTGCCTGCCGGCGCGCTTGGGGCCCTTGGAGTCGGGGGCTGGGCGCTTGGGCGTGTGTCGGCTCTGTCTGGTATCTGCCTGGTGGGGCTCGGGTCCTCTGGCCCTGTCAGGCCTTGGCCTGGGTGGTGTGGGTCCTCGGTGCCCGGGCCTGGACCTGCATCGGTGCGGCGGGTTCCGGCGGGGGCCTATGAGTTCGTCGCTGTTGGCCCCGGGGGGGTCACTGTATGTGGTCGCTGGTGGGGATCTTCCGGCTCTCCCCTGTGGTCCGATCTGGGGGGTGGGCGAGTGGTTCGTCCTGTGTGGGTGGCCCTGGGGGCTCCGCGGTCGGGGTCCCTCCTGGGGTCTTGGGCTCTGGTCCCCCCTTTTTTCGTCTGCCTATGGTCTTGGGGGTCGGGTCTCTGCTGCTTCACAGTTACTATTAAATGTTCTATTAGAGAAGCCTTATACACTTATGCATGCTCACAACCACACACAAATAGAAGCAGGGATGCTTATGTAGGCTTTATATGTAGATATATAGATATGTATATGAATGTATATTCATGTGTATGTATGTATGTATATAGGCGTGTGGGTATGGGCATATATATTTATGGAAACTTACTGCAAAGCCATGAATATTTTAAGTTCTTTATACATAAGTATTTTGTTGCTGTGTTTTGTCATGTTCTTTGCAGGTGAACAGACAGTGGCCGGGTGTTTTGCCGTGTGCTCTCTTTGCGTATATTTCTTATATTTTGGAGTCTTACTTTGTCTTTTCTTTCTTTCTATCCTATTAAAAAAAAATAAAAATAAAAAAAACCTACACTAGATAGTCACTAGAATAAATATTTCATAATAATGGTGTGGCGAGGATGGCTGTAAGGGGAGAAGGGAGGCCATCAAAAAAAGAAAAAAAAAAAAAACAACTATTGACAGTGTTGAGTTAGAAAGAGTCCATGAAATCAAATTTCTAGGTGTTATATTGGATGATAAATTTTGCTGGAAACCACAGATTTGCAAAGTAAAATCTAAACTTGCCAAAAATGTTGCTGTTTTGAGGAGAGCAATATTTGTTCTGGACTACAAATCTCTGTTTATTTTATATAGTACTCTCAATGTACCATATCTGAGTTATTGTGTGGAAGTTTGGGTTAATACATACAAAACAAACTTACAGTCGCTGTACACATTACAAAAAAAGCAATCAGACTATTACATAAAGTGGGATATTGGGAACATACAAATCCATTATTTTTTAAATCAAATGTACTGAAATTGTGGGACCTTGTAAAATTCAAAACTATACAATTTATATTCAAAGTCAGAAACTGTCAACTTCCACACAATATTCAAAAAATGTTCTGTGACAGAGAGGGGGGTTATAATTTAAGAGAAGGAAAATTTAAAAAACAATCTATCAGAACAACCAAAAAGAGTTTTTGTATATCAGTGTGTGGAGTAGAACTATGGAATGATTTAAATGATGAGCTCAAACAAAGTACAAATATAAGCCGGCTTAAAAAACAGTATAAAAATGAGCTTATTGAAAAATATTTTGTATAGGACGGGAGTTTCAAAGACCAAAAATGCTATTGCTGATATTAATGTGTAAATAATTGTACATTCAAAGATTAGAATGTGAGGTTTAAGCATCATTTAATGTGGGAGTATTATAAGGGTTATTTGGTGTGGGGAGACTAAATGATTGTATATTGATGTGTATGACGGGGCAGGAAATCATAAGATTGTTTTCTTCTACCTGCTCCTTTTCGAACAAATTGTGTAAAATTGCATGTCAATTGGCATGACTGTTGTTGTTTTTTTCTCTTTCTTTGTTTTTACTTTTAATTGTCATTCGAAATAAAAATAAAATAAATAAAAAATAAATAAAATAATCACTGTGAAAATCACATCATGTTGCTGTTGATCTGCTTCATGTTGCTGTGTTCATGCGTGCTCATCTGCTCACACAGACTCATGTTTGTGCTGCTGTTTGACATATTGTTTTTATGCTATTAGTGCCTAGAGTGTTTTTAGTTGATGTTTGTCTTAGTTCATATCTTATTATTTCATCTTATTACTGTTTTTCTTTTGCATTTTATTGTTAGATGTAACTGGGACCCTGTGTACATAACTTCGTTCCACCACATGTACCACATAGGGTGCAAATGACAATAAAGTAACTCTGACTCTGACTCTAACACAATGCTGTTTTTGATCAACAGCAGTTGTTATCTCTTCTATTAGTTCCCTGAGAGCCATTGATGTTAAATTATTTGCTCTAAACCAGTGGTCACCAACCTTTTTGAGACTGAGCTACTTCAGTGGGACTGAGACACAAAGGGCTACTTGTTTGATCCAAACAAATTTGCACGGCTCACCTTTAATTATAGTATTAATAGTAATACATTTACATACGTGAACACATGACTGCCTAATCACATATGATCTGATCTGTATTATTAAAGACTCCACACAATGATTATCAGTAATGATTTAGAATGTGATAAATTATTATTGATAATTAGTGGTTAGAACTCTAAATCGAGAACTTGAGTCCTCAGTTTGAATCCCTTTTTTGGCTCTTCTGTGCAACTGTAAATTGTTCCTAGCTGTGACTGGGAGTGTGGATGGTTGTTTGTCTCTTTGTCTGTCTCTGTGATGGTCTAGAGACCTGTTGTGGGTGTCCCCTGCATTCACCCAAAAGCAGCTGAGATGGGCTCCAGTCCAAAAACAAGGTGGCAAAACTTATTAACTGATATAAACATAAAACACTATTTCTTTTATGTTAAACTTAATCTGTAACATTTGAAATTCAGTGTATTTTATAAATATTTTATTAACTTTTGTAGGAATGAACATATTTGTAACATTCATTCAAAATATGCCTTTTACTATTAACAAATCTGTAGCATTTTTAAGAACCTATTAAGAATAAAATCTTCCAATCAAGCCCTGTTTGCACCAACTGTTGTGTTTGTAACATTTCAGAATAACTAACTCTTGCAGATACAAAACATAAGTAATGTAATATAATAAACAAAGTGACATTTTTAAATGAATCATGTGACATTAGTATTGATCCTCAGATCTGCAGCATTTTTAATAATAATAATAATAATAATAATAATAATAATAATAATAATAAAAATACTAATAATAATAATACTTTATTTATAAAGCCATTTAAAACAACCACAGCTGCAACAAAGTGCTGTACATATAAAATCATTTTAACTAATCATCGCATCTTTTACTCTTTATAAATAAATTATTTTTCACATATTTCATCATTGCTTCTTTCAAGAGCTTCACACCTGAAAATGCCTCATGAAAATCTTCTGCCTGTTCAAAGCTGCCTTCAGCACTGACATTCTTCTTCTGTCTGTTGTAAGCCACCAGGGTGCTAGTTAGCATTGAAGCTAGCATGTTAGCTGATAAAGTGTTTCTCCACGTTGTTTTGCTGTCGCCACAGCCCACTAATGAGACACAGACACACTTGCCTTTCAACACTGAAAGACCTTTTCCTCCCAGTCACTACGCAAATGTGTTTTCTTACGTTTTTCTGCCATTTTCCCCTCTGGGAGGTAAAACTAGCTTGTAGTTGTGCCGCTGAAGAGATGGGAGTGGTCTATGCATTATTCTGAACGTTGACCCCAGACAAGATTGCTAAACTGGTAAGATCTCTGGTAAGATGGCACCCGTGTACATGGCTTGCAATCCACCTCTGCTGATGGTGTTCGGATTATTTTTGTTTTGTTCGTTTTTGATCTGTGGCATAAATTCACTCCTAAAGTATGACAGACAACAGCTTCTGGATCTTCGTTTTTCTGTCACTGATGTCGCTTATTTGGACCATTATCTTACCATTATCTCGGGACCCCCCCCTCCCTCCCCTGCTGGCGGACGTTCCAGTTTACCTCCGCTGGGCTCCTCACCTGCCTGCCCGGAGACATCGCTTCAGATGCCGGGGAAAACGTGCTGGTCAGCTGGTAAAGCTTAAAGCTCTGCGCGCTGCATCTTCCTATCCAGCTGGTGGTCATGGTTTCCATCGCCAGTTTCCCGCGTGCCCGGATCAGGCAACCAACAGGAATTGTCGGCCGGTGCACTGCTCGGACCGACCTGGAGGGGCTGTTTTTGAAAATCTGCAGCCATTAGCGAGCGCTAACTCTACCGCTGCTGGCTCCACTTCGGACAGTATCCGGATGTGTTTGGTCAACGCAAGATCTGTTACCAACAAAACTTTTATCCTCAGGGACTACTTTCAAGAGCATGGGTTGGACTTTTTCTGCATCACAGAGACTTGGATGTCTCAGGGTGAGTCCAGCGCCTTGATGGAATTATTGCCACCGAACTGTCTGTATTTTAATGCCCCGCGGCCATCAGGCCGGCGCGGTGGTGGATTATTAACAATATTCAAATCAACTTTTGACTGTAAACAACTGCCCATCCCAGTTTCCCGCGCCAGCTTTGAGCTGAGCGTCTTTGAACTCGGACATTCACCTCAGACTTTTTTTGCACTCATCTCCCGCCCACCTCGATCTAAGGATTTCATAAATGAGTTTTCTGACTTCTTAGCTGAAATCACACCAAAATATGAGCATGTTTTCATTATTGGGGACATTAATTTGCATGTGTGCTGTCAGGAGAAGCCCTTGGTTAAGGACTTTTTAGATTTATTGGACTCATTTAATCTAACTCAGCATGTAAACGGTTCCACCCAAGAGCGCGGACATACACTGGACCTTGTTTTAACTCGTGATGTAACTGTTAGTACAGTAACCCCATATGACTGTTAATAATCTTGTTATTGGTGATAATGTTTTTTCAGACCACATGCCAGTCCACTTTGAGTTCACCCTCCCCCATCTAACTCCTAAGACGTGCATTCCTGAACGTAGTACCCGGACCATTAACCATTTCACTGCCACATGTTTCACAGATGTTTATAACTCTGAAATGATAATCCAGCCCCCGTGTTTCTCACCACCACTGAGGAACTGACATCCCAGTTCAACTCTGTCTGCTTAAAGACTATGGATCATGTTGCACCTGTTAAAACCAAAAAATCAAAGCAGAACCTTGGCTGAGTGACGTCACCAAGGCCGTTAGGCAGCAGTGTAGGAGGGCGGAACGAAAGTGGAGGAAAGACAGGCTGCAGGTCTCTTTTCAAATACTTAAAGAGAGTTGGCGCCGTTATCAGAAAGCAGTGAAAGCTGCTAAATCCAAATACTTTTCTGATATCATAACCTCAAACTCTCGCAACCCACGTGTCCTCTTCTCCACCCTAAACTCTGTTCTCCACCTCACTGAACCATCTCCTCTAGAAGCCTCAACTGAGCTGTGCGACAACTTCTTACATTTCTTTTTGGAAAAAATTGCGACCACCCGGGCTCTCATTTCCCCTCCAACTCATGACCCATCCATACCACCTCAGTCTGTAGCTCTATTTGACCATTTTGAACCCATCACTCTATCTTCTCTGGAGCAGGTCATGTGCAGCTTGAAACCTTCTGGCTCACCCGTTGATGTGGTCCCCCCTCGACTACTAAAGGAGGTTTTTCCAACTCTAGGTCCGTCCATTCTTGATATAGTAAACAGTAGTTTATCCACTTCCCTGATGCCAAAATCCTTTAAACATGCTGCTGTCCAGCCTCTCTTGAAAAAAACAAACCTTGACCCCTCAGTCGTTTCCAACTACCGGCCTGTCTCCAAACTCCCATTTGTTTCTAAAATACTGGAGAAAATATTCGAGTCCCAGTTGAAGAGCTTCCTGGAAGGTCACACCATCTTAGAGCTTTTCCAATCTGGCTTTAAACCTCTCCACAGCACTGAAACTGCCCTGCTGAAGGTCTTTAACGACATCTTCAGATCCACAGATACTGGTGATTCTGTGCTGCTTGTCCTGTTGGACATCACAGCCGCCTTTGACACCATCGACCATGAGATCCTCATTGCTAGGTTGGAGCAGTGGGTGGGCATCACAGGATCAGCCCTCAATTGGTTCAGATCTTACCTCGCTGACAGATCCTTTTGTGTCTCCATCAAGGATTTTAGTTCCGCAGAGGCAGAGCTTAAATGGGGGGTTCCGCAGGGGTCCATCCTGGGTCCCCTCCTATTCTCTTTATACCTGCTGCCTCTTGGTGCTATTTTCCAGAAACACAACATGTCCTTCCACTTCTATGCCAATGACTGTCAAATTTACTTCCCCCTAAGACACAATGGTACATGCTCTATTCAACCGCTGCTCGACTGCCTGGCTGACATCAGGGACTGAATGGCTTTAAACTTCTTAAGTTTCAATGAAAAGAAGTCTGAAGTCATGTTGTTCCCTCCCAATGACACAATCACAAACCACTGCATCGACCTTTCCGCTCTAACCCTGTCAGAAAAACAAAGAGTCACTAATCTGGGAGTGATAATGGACACTTCCCTGAAACTTAACAATCATGTAAACATGATTGTTAAACCATGCTTCTTCCAACTGAGGCGGCTGTCTAAACTGAAGCCCATATTGTCCAAAAATAACCTGGAGACAGTAATACATGCATTCATTACATCTAGGCTTGATTACTGCAATTCACTCCTGTTTGGTATCAGTCAGACCTCCATTGCACGACTACAACTGGTCCAGAATGCAGCAGCCCGATTTTCAACCAGTACAGGCAAAAGAGAGCACATTACACCAGTTTTGGCCTCACTGCACTGGTTACCGGTTCACTTTCGAATCCAGTTCAAAATACTCATGTATGTCTAAAAATCACTGAACAGTGCCCCCCCCACCCCCACCACCACCACCTCTCTGATCTTCTACAACCGTATGTCCCACCACGTTCCCTGAGGTCAGCGGAACAGTTGCTCCTCACAGTTCCAGGAACTCGTCTTAAGCGCAGAGGTGATAGGGCCTTCTCTGTGGCAGGACCTAGACTTTGGAACGAGTTACCTCTGCTTGTCAGACAGGCCCCCTCCCTCTCGGTTTTCAAGTCCCGTTTAAAAACACACTACTATTCAATAGCTTTCAACACAAGATGATCTGTGTTTTGATCCTGTATGCTCCACACTGGTTTGTCGTCATTATCTGCATTGTTTGTTGTCTTTATTCTGATTTAACTCATTTTGTATTTTGCTTTGTGTGTTACCTGTTGTTTTGTCTGTACAGCACTTTGGTTGGCCTTGTTGCTGTTTTAAGTGCTTTATAAATAAAGCGGTATGGTATTACTTAAAATATCCTGATGCATGCTCAATAATCCAGGTAGAAAAAAAAAAGTTAAATCTGGTCTTCTGCACATTCAAAAAACAAAACAAACAAAACAAATGTAGAAACGTTTCGTCTTTCATCCGAAAGACTTCCTCAGTCTGAGGTGATGTATTCAGCTCAGTCTTATAAATAGCACCTTCTCAGAGTGTATCAACCAGTTTTGCTGCTGACAACCAAAACCAGCTGCTCACATGGTCAAGAAGGACCATCAGCCTAACAATGAATCATTAGCACACTGATGGCTGTTTACTATTCAAAGGGGTTGAGTGATACTAGCAATCACAGCATTGTAAGAGGGGGACAGTTGAACCTGGAGGCCTCCACCCCTGTTTAATGATGGACGATTTCTTTTCACAAAGATGGCCTCCTTTACTCCTCTCTCAAACCATTGTTCCTCTTTGTCCAGGATGTGAACACCTTCATCCCTGAAAGAGTGACCGCTGGCCTGGAGATGAGAGTAGACCGCAGAATCCTGGCCTGATGATGTTGATCTTCTGTGCTGGGCCATCCTTTTGGCCAGTGGCTGTTTAGTTTCCCCGATGCAAGACTGATCACAGCCCTCCTGACACTGAACAGCATACACAATATTACTCTGTTTGTGCCGGGGGACTGGATCTTTGGGATGAACCAGTCTTTGCCGTAATGTATTTTGGGGTTTAAAAGCCACTGGGACGTTATATTTAGAAAATAAACGTCTCAGTTTCTCTGATACTCCCTCAGCATATGGAATGACCACTGGTCTGGGTCTGGGTTCTTCCTTTTCACCTGATGGCTGACTGGAGTCCTGTTTGGGTTTCTTCTCTGCTTTCAGGAAGGCCCAGTTAGGATATCCACATTGCTCTAGAGCCAATCTTGTGTGGGATTTCTCCTTCTGCCTGGCTCCTGAGTTAGTGGGGATGCTGTCTGCTCTGTGATACAGAGTCCTGAAGACTCCTAACTTGGGCTCCAAAGGGTGATGGGAGTCAAACTGCAAATACTGGTCTGTGTGGGTGGGTTTGCGGTACACCTGTTTGCAAATGACTCATTATATCTTTTATAAACATCATGTCCATGTCTATCCAGTCTTTTGATCTTTTATCTGCAAGATTTTTAACAAGACTCAGTATTTCTTCTCTATTAGAGTTAGAGAAAAATGCTGTTGGCAGAACCCATGTGACTCACATCATGATTTACATTTGGTATTTTAGCTGCAAAACTTGGGTCAACATTCACAAGATATTCACATTGAATTAATTTACTATTTCATTTTGATTGTAGACTTTGTCATCTTTTACAAAATACTGTGAAATACCTCATTGTACTTTATGATTTTTCAAATCACTATTCATTACTCCCCATGTTGCTTTCATATCACCCTTACTTTTGTTTAGTAAGTCTATAATATCCCTTCTTTTGTTTTCTTATAATCCATACCAGTTAGTTTTTATACTTGTATCTCTCTTCTGCTTCTTTTGTTCTTAATTAATTTTTTGTGGTTGTTGAATAATTGTCACTGATCTGCAGCAGTTTTAAAGATTTTAAAGCTTTAAATAAATAAACATGTTACCAAACAGAAGGCATACATCCAATAAATAAATCCACTGAGGCAAACTCAATGTTCCTCAGACACTCAGATTTATGGATTCAGTCAACATAAATGATGAAAGTTCTGATTTGAGTAGAACAAGCAAATGTCATGTTCTCACTCAGGACTGGACCCTGCTGTTGTGCTCTAGACCAGGGGTTCCCAAACTTTTCTATGCCGTGGCCCCCCAAACAGAATTAGCTTCTGGCCAAGGCCCCCTTGCAAACCCATAAACTTGCAAACCCCATATACAAAATGTGTAAAGAAACATCAACTTTTAGAATGTTTTAACTTTTATTCACTATATTTAATGAATTGTTACAGCTGCTGAGCATAAAAATGTTATTAACTAATATGGTTTAAACACTGTATTATATTCCCACTGAAAAAACAACTTTTCAACAAACCGTTGACCAGATGAACATTAATATTTTTTTATTTTTGCTTTTTTTTTTTTTTTAATCGTCTTCTCTCCAGCTTTCTGAGCCCCCCCTAGCACCCCTTGGAAGGGGGCCATGGCCACCTCTTTGAAAAACACTGCTCTAGACAACTGGTTGTGTCCCCTCCACCTTTTCAGGTTCAGCATGTGACTGCTGGTGGAATCGAACCCCCAACTCTCCCATTGGAGGATGACTGCTCTAACCACTGATCCACAGCTGCCCACATTGTTAAATCTGTTCATCTCTGCTCCGGAGCTTCCTGTAGACGAATCAAACACGGAACGTTAAACTGGTTCCTTCAAGTCCACTGGGCGAGGGGAGGGGGGATCCTGAAACGTTGGCAGGAGATGTGTCAGCCCGCTCCAGGCTCTCCTGACCCCCGACCCCCCCCGGAGGACCTCAGCTGGACGTCTTCAGCTCATCCAACAGTCGCGACTTCACACATCTGTCAAAACACATATGCTGAGTTCAAACAGATGTGGGAGGGGCCACCACAAGCCTCAGAGGCTCAACTCCACTACTGGTTGCTGCAGGACCCAGCCCCCCCCCCCCCCCCCCTTTGTTTGTCCCACCCACACACACACACGTCCCACCAGGCGGCCTTTCCTCTGGTCGTTGGGCTCCTCCCAGTCTTTCGTTGACCTCCGGGTCTCATCTGTTTGGACGTCTAACACTTTTTTTGTTCTTATCAAACTTCTTTTTGCACCTCTTGATTATGACCTACCACCAAATGGCAAAAACAGGTCTGTTAGCAAAATATCTGGTCACTGGACAGTTTTAATGAACCTTGTGGAAAATATTCACTGGGTGAAAATCCACAGCTGACTAACTTTTAGAGTCAACCTAATTCAAGAAGGCTGCCACAGCTGACCAACCTTAAGGATCATTAAATAACCATAACTCATCAGTTTGACAGGTTTGGACCAGATCTGTTGTGGTAGTAGCTGAGAGTGACCTGAGCACCAGTCTTTGTTTAAGCAACGTCAACTATGCGTGACTGTTAGCAAAATAGTCCATGAGCTATTGGACAGGTTTTAAGGAAACTCTCAGATTGCAAGATGTACATCTGCAACTGATTGACCACTCGGTTCAAGATGGCCTCCACAGCAACCTGATGTCACGAGGCTCTAATGTGACTTTAACCTGATGTGTTTAATAAAGATACTGAGGTTAGATTAAGGGTGGTAGTAGTTGAGTCGTATTCACAACACGCACTCCAAGGGCTATTCATTATGCTTGGTGGAGTCAACCCTGTTTGTCTGCAAGCAAAATACAGGTGCTGGTCATAAAATTAGAAGAATATCATGAAAAAGTTGATTTATTTCAGTAATTACATTCAAAAAGTGAAACTTGAATGGACTGTACTTATACAGCACCATTTTATCTAATCAACATACTAAAAACGCTTTACAACACACTCTGTAACCTCATTTACCTCCACACACATTCATACAGCACTCTACTACACACACATACATACAGCACTCTACTACACACACATACATACAGCACTCTACTACACACACATACATACAGCACTCTACTACACACACATATATACAGCACTCTACTACACACATTCATACAGCACTCTACTACACACACATTAATACAGCACTCTACAACACACACATACATACAGCACACTACTACACATACATTAATACAGCACTCTAAAACACACACATACATACAGCATTCTACAACACACACACATTCATAGAGCACTCTACTACACACACATTCATACAGCACTCCACTAGATCTCTACAAAGCAAATTGAACAAATCATAGTAAAGTGACTAATCAATGCTTTAGATCACATTCATACACTGATGGGACACACATCAGTGGCTATGAGGGGTTAAGGGTCTTGCCCAGGGACACTTCAACATGCGACTTCTGGTGGATTCGAACCCCAACTCTTGCATTTAAGGACGACTGCTTTAACCACTCAGCCACAGCTGCCCCCACTCTACTACACACACGCATTCATACAGCACTCTACTACACACACATTCATACAGCACTCTACTACACACACCTTCATACAGCACTCTACTACAGACACACATTCATACTGCACTCTACTACACACATGTTCATACACCACTCTACTACACACACGTTCATATACCACTCTACTACACACACATTCAGACAGCACTCTACTACGCTGCTCCCGGCTGAAGAAGACAAGACGCCGGTTGGGGGTTCTAGTGAGGCTATGTGCTAATGCTAAAGCTGGAAAACTCCCAGTACCGTCTCTCTTTCTGTCAAATGTCCTCTCGTTGGACAACAAGATAGATTACTTCGTCTGAGTGTGGGTGCCTCAGAAGAGATGATGAAGTGTGTGGTGATTTGCCTCACAGAAACATGGATTACCAGCGAAATGCCAGATTCAGTCTTCCAGCTGGATGACAGACTCTTTTTTTCAAGCAGATAGCAGCAGCGAGATAACGGGGAAATCGATGGGAGGCACAGTAAGCATTTACGTGAGTAAAAGTTGGTACACAAACTGTACGCTGATTGGCCGTCATTGCTACAAGGGTTTGGAGCAGCCAACAGTGAAATGTCTACCACATTATCTATCCCATGAGTTTACAGTGGCTTTCATAACTGTTGTTTATATAGCTACGGATGGTAATGCTAAAGAAGCTCTACAAGAAATTCATGATCACTCGCTACAAAGCAAACACCCTGAGGCTCTTTACATTGCGGCTGGAGACTTTAATCATGTGAATCTAAAAGACTGCCTCCCAAGATTTTACTAGCATGTGGCCATACCACCACTTGGGATCAAGACGCTGGACTGTGTTTACAAGAACGTAAAAGATGCATACAAAGCTGAACGCCGCCCCCACCTAGGACTATCTGATCATATCTCAATCTTCCTGGCTCCTGCTTACCTGCCCCTGCTGAGATACTCCAGACTGGTACAAAAGAAAGTTAAATCTTAGATCCAGAACAGTGGCCCTATACTGAGAGATTGTTTTGAACGAAAAGACGGAGGTCTTCAGAGAAGCTACTGAAAATGGAGGAGGGCTAGACCTGGACCAGTACACATCCTCAGTTCTGGGGTACATTAGTAAATGTACTGATGACGTCTCCACCATAAGATATGTTAAAAGTTACCTGAACAGAAAACCTTGGCTGAATGAGGAGGTGTGCACCCTGCTAGAAACCAGGAACATTGACTTCAGGTCTGGAAACTCACAGGAGCTGAGAAGGACAAGGAAAGAGCTGGTTGCTGGTATTAAGAGGGTCAAGGCCACATATGCACAGAGAACTGAGGGTCCATTCACCTCACAAAACCCATGGAGCATGTGGAGGGGCATTAAGTGTATAACAGATTATAAAGGCAGGAGCAAACAATGCCCTAAAGACCCACCTCTGCCTGATGCCCTCAACAAGTTCTACGCACGCTTTGAAGACCCAAACAGACCACCCAGCACCAGACTCACCTCACCACCAGATGAAGAGCTTCTCAGAGTGACCGCAGCAGAAGGAGTACTTTCAGGAGGATTGACCCTCACAAGGCAACCGGCCCAGACAACATCCCTGGGAAGGTGTTGAAAGAATGTGCCAATCAGTTCTGCGAGGTGATGGCCAACATCTTTAATTCCTTACTTACCCTGGTGACAGTTCCCACCTGCCTGAAGACTGCCACCATCATCCCAGTCCCAAAAGAGCCCTACAGTGACTGGTCTGAATGACTTAGCGGCCAGTGGCCCTCACCCAGATAGTTGCTAAATGCTTAGAAAAACTGGTCATGACTCACATCAAAACAACTATTAACATCAACAATGACCCTCATCAGTACGCATACTGCGAGAACCGATCAACAGAGGAGGCCATCTCCTCTGTGGTCCACACTGCTCTCACCCACCTGGAGCAGAAGGACTCCTACGTCCCTATGCTTTTTGTGGACTTCACGTCTGCCTTCAATACCATGATCCCCCAAACCCTGATGGACAAACTACTCACACTAGGCCTAAGCCCATCCATTTGCAGCTGGGTACTAGACTTCTTAACAAACAGACTGCAGCCAGTTAGGATCCACAACTTCTCTTCCTCCACCATAACCCTCAGCACTGGCTCCCCTCAGGAATGTGTGCTGAGCCCTCTCCTGTTCATTCTGCTCACATTAGAACTGTCATTTCTAACCTGAACCCGGAGTCTGGCACCACCTGACCCGAATTTGGACCGGGCTGGGCCATTATAATGGGCTTAATGTGTCGGCCGGTTCGGGCTTTTTATTGCGTCAGGAACGCATGCGGCTGACAATCCTGTCAGCCGCATGCGTTGTTCATCATGCGTTGTTCATCATGCGTTGTTCATCATGCGTTGTTTGCGTTATGCAAACATGGCTTGCCATACTGCAACTGCCACACATGGTCATTTGACCGCGCGCCGACTGGTTGGTTGAAAGAGGTAAAACCTTCAGTTAAGCTTCAGATGAACTACTGCCAGTGATCCATCAGCCCAAAGGGACATTCATTCAGCTGTTGCACTCAGTGGACGCGCACAGCCAAGACCCAAACAGGTGAGATCACAAAATATCCGACATGTCAGAGCAGGATGCAGGCAGAAGCAGGGGAAGCATTTAATGCACTTTGACGGCTCTTCAGCTCTGCTCTTCTGCCCCCTCAGCTGCACGCATCCGCCGACTGTTAATAATAATCGCTGGTATACGCAGTCAAAGCTTAATTAAAAACGTTGGGGTTTTTTCCAGGTTCTGACCTGTAATAACTCTTCATTCGTCGGATCGGTTATGGTTTGGAGATGATGGCTACAGTCTGGGTCGGGTCGATTATTTTGACCCGAGTACAACTCTAGCTCACATATAATTGTGCACCCACTCATCCAGGCTGTCACATTGTAAAGTTTGTAGAAGATACAGCGGTGGTGGGATTCATCACAAACAATGATAAGTCCAGCTACAGGCAGGAGGTGGAACACCTGGAGAACTGGTATAGAATAATAATAATAGAGAATAACCTTCACATCAATGTGAAGAAGACAAAGGAGATGATTGTGGACTTCAGAAGGAACAAACACGCCTACATCCCACTGAACATAAGAGGATCTGCAGTGGAAGTGGTCTCCAGCTACAAGTACTTGGGTGTACACATGCATGACAACCTCAGCTGGAGCAACAACACCACCAGCCTGATCAAGAAAGCTCATCAGAGACTCTACTTCCTCAGA
>NC_056509.1:9021993-9029772 GCF_014905685.2 Nematolebias whitei
CGAGCTGGTCTGGGAAGCTCAGTCCTCACCTCCTTCTACAGGTGTGCAGTGGAGAGCATCCTGTGCTCCAGCATCAACGTGTGGCATGGAGGCTGCACAGCTGCAGAAAGAAAAGCTTTGCAGAGAGTGGTGAAGGCTGCACAGAAGACTGTTGGAGTCAGTCTCCCAACCATCACAGGCATCTACACCTCTAGATGCAGGAAGAGAGCCACCTGCATCATGAAGGACCCCACTCACCCAGCACACACACTTTTTGCCCCACTCCCCTCAGGAAGGAGGTTGAGGAGCATTAAGTGTAGAACCACTAGACTGAGGAACAGCTTCTACCCTGAGGCTGTTAGACTCATGAATCTCTAACCAGAATAATCACTGTGAAAAATCCCATGTTGCTGCTGATCTGTTTCATGTTGCTGCTGATCTGTTTCATGTTGCTGTGTTCATGCGTGCACATCCGCTCACAGACTCATGTTCATGTTTGTGCTGCTGTTCGACGTAATGTTTTTATGCTATTAGTGCTTAGTGTATTTTTAGTTTATGTTTTTCTTAGTTCATATCTTAGATGTTATCAGTTTTTCTTTTACATTTTATTGTTGGATGTAACTGGGACCCTGTGTACATAATCTTGTTCCACCACAAGACGTGAATGACTAATAAATCTCTCTGACTCTGACTACTACACACACATTCATACACCGATGGGACACACATCAGAGGCATTGAGGGGTTCAATGTCTTGCCCAGACACACTTCAACATGTGACTGCTGGTGGAATTGAACCTCCAACTCTCCCATTGGAGGACGACTGCTCCAACCAGTTAGGCACAGGTGTCCCTTAGGTGTATAGTGACGGGCGCACCATAAAAACGTGCACGTGTTGGCACTACAGGTTCCCCGAGAGTCCAGGAGTCTCTTCTAAAGGTCTGTTAGTGAAGCCCCTGAAGTTTTCTTCAGACGTCAGTGTGTGTGTTACTATCAAATAATCCTTTTTATATGTCGGCTTTTAGAGGACGAGTTCTGTGGAGGCAGGAACAATAAATATCCTACCTGTCGTTTTTTCAATTAACTGAGAACTGTCTGAAGAAGAAAAAATGTTTTGGATGTGGGTCCATGCACAGATTTCCTGTTTGAAAACTATGCAGAGTTTTGTGCAAACGCTAACATTTAAAGCTTCAGTTGTTGTCACCTCTGCATCCTTCGGTTGTTTCAGCAGAAATATGGCAAGGTTCCTAATCCAGAACAATCCTGGACTGGAGCTGCTGCTGGTTCCCCAAACAAGCACTGGGTTCAATGTGTGTTATGAAGAGTCTCAGTCAAGAGTTTGAGTCATTTAGGAGTGAATCTGGTGCTTGAATGTTCTTAATTTACACACCAGCTCCAGAAGCTTCAGCTCCACATCAGTGGGAAAAACTGCAGCTCTAGTTTTTCCTCAAACAGTTTTTAGAACCAGCAACAAATAAAAACAAATCCAGCATGTGAGGGGGAACGTTTGGAGCCCCTTAAATCAACACTTGAAGCTCTAGAGCGGCTGCACGCTGCACCACCCTGCCAGAAACCTGAAGACCTGAAAGGTTTCACTGAAACCTTCTCTGCTTTTCTTCTGAGTTTCTGCTGAAAACATCAAAGCGATTGAAGCGAACCGCCGCTCAAAGCCGATTGCTTTGAATGATCCAGTGACGTCACGCCACGCGCTGTTTCAAAAGGCCGAGAAACTTTACAGAACTTTATGTTTAAACGGACCGTGCCGAACCGAACCGAGCTTACCTGTGTCTGCTGGCCGCTCTCTGACCCGTCGGAACGCTGGAGCCCAGAGCCGAACCGAGCCGGGCCAGCGCGAAGGCGAGCAGGTAAAACAAGACCTCCATCCTTCAGAACCAAACATTTAGGTTTAAAGGTTCCGGTTCTCCGTGTTTGAGCTTCAGCAGCGGGCTGTCAGTACGCTGAACAGAACCATGCTGGGTTTACAGCCCGGTCCGGTACCGTGGCTTCTACTGTGATGGCTCTGGAGAGTGAGGGGAGAGTTCCTCCTCCAGGAGCGCGCTCTCTATCTCTCTCCCTCCTCCCCCCGCCCCCCTCTGCCTCCCACGTTCAGTTCGGATACAACTGGACCAGACGGTTCTGGTTAAACATCTGAAGAACTTCATTATATTTCTTAGAACCGAACCTGGAACTAGAATGCTACAATAAAAAAAAAATAATAATAATTTTATTCACAATCAAGCTTTTCTTTTAACCCTGAGGAATATTTTATTGTTTGTTTGTTTATTTATTTATTATGTTCAGTCAGCAGCAGTCAGTCCTGCAGCTCGCTGTTACATCAGAGTCTGGAAAAGTTGTGTAGAGCTTAAAAATAATAATAATTTAAAAAAAAAGACATCATGTCTGACCAAAGAGACAGGAGACTGAAAGCATGTTCAGCTCCTGGAATCTGGGGGATCTTCACAAAACTCCAGACTAGATTTATTTATTTATTTTTTTAATTATCAAAGAAGAAGTCATTCTGTGTGTACTAAAAGTAGAAAATTATTATTATTTTAAATATGTTTATATCTTTATTCAAAAATAGCTGTCAAATTAATATTTTGCTTATTTTTTTACTAAGATGTGGCTGTTTTGAAAAGTAAACACATTTTAAAGAGTAAAAAAATTAGGCTGAGGTACAGGTAGCTCTAAAAAGTGAGTTCATTGTGGGAAAATAAAAAAGTATTTTAAGCTGTTACAGGTGGTCAATTATTTTCCCCCAAGGCTCATGAAGGACAGCTGAACCTTGTTCAAATAAGAAATATGACTTTCTTCTTCTTTCGGCTGCTCCCTTCTTCAGGGGTCTCCACAGTGAATTAACTCACACAAAGACTTGGTGACTGTTTTTACGCCAGATGTCCTGACACAACCACAGTCCACCGAGCTACCACAGTCGTCTGTGTGGAGCAGAGAGCTGCTGTCTAGGGCGCCCATGAGGAACAGATGGTGGGGGTTATGGGCCTTGCTCAAGGGCCCAGAATGGGGCAAATGAGGGTGGAGGCAGGGGTGGGTGCTTCACCTTTCCCACCCATATTTTGATGTTGTCGGTCTGGGGAGTTGAACCGGCGACCTTCCAATCACTGACCCACTTTCTCTAACCTCTGTGCCACCACTCCCCACCTGAGAACATATTTATGAAAAACAAGTTAAGTTTGAATAGATGGAAGCAAAGAAAGTAGGAAGAGAGGCAACAAAATGTTCTAATCAAAGATGGAACGGTTCTGTTTACCATGATCTGCTGAAACTTTGGAAATGTTCCCAGGTTGTGAAAATGTCACGTGCACAGGGTCACACTTTGTCCGCAGTCTCTGTTTGAATCAACTGCGGTTCTCATGCCCGACCACTAGCTGGCGCTGTCCAGCATGACAATGGTTATGTCCAAAATGATGACCACAAGAACATTTGGACTAGCGGTGTTTGTAGAGGTGAGAAGAGAGTCTCTGCTGACCCAAGAGATAGGGGAGCACGTTTGGTGTCAGGAGCTCGATAAATTGAGGAGAGAGCAGCACAAACAGCACTCTTCTACTGTTGATCAGAAAAACTTACCTCAACCGTCGTAGAGCGATTATGATTTCACACCAAAGAAGGGCGTCTCCAAAAAACAGCATAAACAGGGTCAAGACCTCGTAGAAGTAAAGATGGGCAGAGGTTCACCAGTCTGCTGAAATCTAACAAATAGTGGAACAATTTCAGAGTAATCAGAATAAGAATCAGAATCAGAAGAAGCTTTATTATCATTGCACTGAGATACAACGAGAACATATACGTACAGTCGTCAGAAAGATGGACGGAGTGCACAAAGCTGCTGCTAATTAGCGCAGCACTCTTATTCTTCAACAGAATAATATTTTTGCTTAGATGAGAAAAGGGAAGAAAACATGAGGAGAGAAGGTATTAAAAAAAGATCTCTCACACCTTGTCTGAGACAGGGCACAATTTGAGGCATCAAAAAAACTTACCACAGCATAGCACATTAATAGATGTTATACATGTACATATAGACCGGTGAAGACATTGACTTTTTAAGGGAAAGTCATAGCATAGTCCAGATAAGAGGTGTTATTTATCATCAGCTCAGTTGAGGTTCCGTTACATGTCCACGGCCTTGGGGAAGGGAAGGGTGAGGAGACAGAGAGAGCGTCTTTGTTTTTCCTAAACATGCCAGGAGGAGTTGAGATAAGTCCGCTGTCAAGGCCACAGTTTGGGTCAGGCAGAACTCGTGATTCTATTTCGTATAGGCTTCGCCCTTTAAGGCTGTCGCTGGTGGGTTTATCCCATCATGCAAAGCATCACACTGAAAAAATTTAGTCCACGCCCACCTGTTGTGTGGGCCCCACCCGGTCTGTATAAATTACGTTAAGAGCGGGTAATCAGCTCCATTTTTTCTTCAGCAAGCTAATAGCACTGTCAGAGAAACGAAGAAGGAAAGTTGTCCATCTTGACCAGCACAACCTTTGTTAAGGCTGCCTAGATCCCCGCCATGCCAACCTCCTGCCGTCCCAGTGAGTTCTTCCTCCCCGAGGAGAAGCAGACGAGCAGCCTTGTTTCAAGGTAAGCGCTGAGGAATATTTTTTCAGTGGCGGGTCGCTACCTGCTGGACAACGCCATCGACCCCTTTTTTCTTTTTAACGCTGACTCTCGGAGCGAATCGGATGGTTCCTCCGGGACAGGCGACATCAGCAGCAGCCCCCGCCGCTCACTCCCTCCTGGAGAGCGTAGTGTCGGAACGAGGGGGGCTGAGCGGATGCTCACCCCCCGGGCCTTTTCGTATCGGCAACCACACCGCTCCCAGCTGTCGGTGCCCTCCTCTTGGAGCTGCCCGGCATAATCCAGGAGGCGGCTGACATGAAGGGACTTTTTTCCGTCCCTCTCCTTCCCCCTCCCAGATCGGATGATCTAGCGGGAAGGTTTTTGGCTCCACTCCGGCTCATCGTCCTGATCCCATCTGGCCTCATTTCCCAGCAGTGGCGTCCTACTGGACCGAGGCTACAGCCGGACCTGGTAGACGCCGGTTTCCACATTCGCGCCCATCACCAGAGTGGAGGGGTATTACTGAGCGGAATTTCCCTCGGTGCCCCCCTAGAGCCAAGCCTGGCGGAGGCTCTCGGAGCAAGATGTCCAGGTTGGACCAGCTTCCTACGCCTCCGGGGAAGCATGACCAGACGGTGACGTCGCTCTCCAACCGAGCTCACCAGTATGTTTTCCAGGCGGCCGCAATGAAAATAACGTTGCGCCGCTGACGTACAGCATCTCAGAGGCTGAAGGGAACAGACCTCCCTCAGGAGACTAAGAGCTCCCTCTGCAAGGCGTCTGACATCACCCTCAACCTGTGTGCCTCGTCTGCTGTCTGCCTGTCTCGCATCGCAGCCTGGATGACAATGGTTCAGAGGTTCACCTGGCTTCCTCACTCCCCCTCCCTGTCAGAAAAGCTGCAGATGGATTCGCTAGAGGGCCCCATCACGACGGACCCGCTGTTCAGATCCAATTTCAAGGCCATGCTCGAGAAATCGAAGAAGTCGGAGGAGGTGTCGGAGACTGTGCGCCATCTGATCAAGCCGCACCCCTCCTTTCGCCCCTCCGCCCGCTGGAGAGAGTGCCATGGCTAGAGACAGCAGAGACATGCCACAGCTGCAGCAGCATCTTCTCGTTCCACTCCGCCGCCAGCCCTCCCGTCAGAGTACAGCCCTCCTCATCCCGACAACCAGCGGTGCTGCGTTTCCCCAGAGAAGATTCAAAATGATTCATTGCGGAGGATGTGTGTGTGCATAATGATTGTTTGAGTTTTGGAATAAAACGTAAACATCATTCAGGAATTAAAGTGTCTAATTTCAGCCTGACTGTCAGTTTGTATGATCTCACAGCGGCTTCTCCTAACACATCCTCCACACAAAGCGAGACGGTGTCCTCCAAACAGGTTTTTAATCACCGCAGCCTGAGAAAACACACAAAATGCACGCGTGAGTGACACAGCAGCCAAAGTGAATGTTTTCAGCAGACCAAGTCCAGTGGGAAAACTCGCTCTCAGCCCAAGCTGTGCGCTGCCTCCTCTGACCGCAGTGTGACAAATGCACCCCTCCCCCGCGGCAGCGGCAGCCCTCACCTACACGGCTCCGCATGCCCAGGGGCACGCATGGCTCCCCTCAGCGCACGCCAGCTCACATCAGCACGTATGTGAGCCCGCAGCCTGAGCACAGCACAGAAGCGCCACGCCCCCGCGGCAGTGGCAGCCCTTACCTACACGGCTCCGCATGCCCAGGGGCGTGTGCGCCTCCCCTCAGTGCACGCCAGTTCACATCAGCATGGATGTGAGCCTGCAGCCTGAGTGCGGCACACATGACGGCGGTGACTGGCGTCTGTAAAAACATGACGCAGCATAAATGCGTGCCGGCTTCCCGAACGTTATGCGGAGTGGCCGTGAGCGTGCGCTCTAGACAGATGGATGAACCGTCTTATCAGTAGGGGATACATGCTGCAGTTTGCAGCTCAAACCCCCCGTTTGGAGGAACTTTAGAGACGTTTCTGTCATTTCCAGAACAGATCTCGTTCCTCCACACAGAAGTTCAGGAAATTCAGGAAAAAAAATGTAATTTCCAGGGTTCCAGAAGGAGAGGAAAACACAGGGTTCTACTCTCGTCACTTCCTGGTCCCAAAACGGACCGGAGAGATGAGACCCATCTTAGATTTGTCAATTTTCAACTGTGAGACAACATTCCATTCCAAATGCGTCGAGTCGGCTCTGCAGCCGCTACACAGAGCAGGGATGAGAATTCTGTTTTATCTGGACGATCTGTTGTTGCTGACCCGTTTTCCAGACAGGTGGCAGCAGTGCAACTCAGGCGCTGACGTCACACCTGCAAAATCTGGGCTTCACCATAATGGGGGGAAGAGCTCAGTTCACCCGGTCCAGATGATCGGTTATCTGGGAGTGAAGCAAAACGCGGTCACTACAAGGGCTCGTTTATCTCAGACGGGAACCGAAGGTCTAAAGGACCAACTCCTCCACGTGAAACCCGCAGAGTGATAACAGCTGTTTCCATCATGAAGTTATTAAGGACATGTCGTCTGTAGGGCTGCAACAACAAATCGATAAAATCGATAAAAATCGATGATTAAAAGCGTTGGCAACAAATTTCATTATCGATTCGTTGTGTCGTGCGATTATGCGTCTTTCAGGGCGCTGCGGAGTCATTTTGTTCACGGGCAGTGCATTGTCTGTTAGGAGTGCGCGGGGAACCCAGATGTTATGAGACCCAGAACGAGGCAGACACAAGGGAAGTACAAAAAGAACAGTGTTTATTATGTACAGTGATAATCAAATCCACACACTGCTTCTCAGCGGCTCCTGGAGAGAGGGACGACAGGTTAATGTTTGTCCAGAGGGGAAGAGGTGGTTTGATTGAAGAGCGTGTTTGTCCTTACAGTCCAAACCCGAAGGAGGAGAGCTGGTCCTTCAGTCCAGGGAGAGAGCAGCAGAGGGGAATCCAACGAGGGTCCAAGGGAAACGAGGAAGGCTGGCAACAGGAGGCAAAAAGGCACGAGGGATACCTGACAGGCCGAGGGAATCCAGATCAGGTCACAAGGAGAATCCAAAAACACGAGGAACCAGGAAACTGGAAAAGAGAACACAGGTGAACAAATTCTTTTCACCTAGACATTTCTAGCTCAATAGTACTATACCATGAGAGGTGATATGCTCGAGCGATGAGTCACACTAGACTGCAGCCTTTTGTAGATGGAGAGGCTCATCAGGCTGATGGCCGC
>NC_056509.1:9029872-9036602 GCF_014905685.2 Nematolebias whitei
CACAATCATCTCCTTTGTCTTCTTCACATTGATGTGAAGGTTATTCTTTTTGCACCAGCTCTCCAGGTGTTCCACCTCTTGCCTGTAGCTGGACTCATCATTGTTTGTGATGCATCCCACCACCGCTGCATCATCTGCAAACTTTACAATGTGACAGCCTGGATGGGTAGCTGCACAATCATACGTGAGCAGAGTAAACAGGAGGGGGCTCAACACACATCCCTGAGGAGAGCCAGTGCTGAGGGTTATGGTGGAGGAGGAGAAGTTGTGGATCCTCACTAACTGTGGTCTGTTTGTTAAGAAGTCTAGTACCCAGTTACAAATGGAGGGGCTTAGTCCTAGTGTGAATAGTTTGTCCATCAGGGTTTGGGGGATCATGATGTTGAAGGCAGATGTGAAGTCCATAAAGAGCATACGGACGTAAGAGTTTTTCTGCTCCAGGTGGTTGAGCGCAGTGTGGACCACAGAGGAGATGGCATCCTCTGTTGATCGGTTCTCACGGTATGCATACTGATGAGGGTCCTCATTGATGTTGATGGTTGTTTTGATGTGAGTCATGACCAGTTTTTTGAAGCATTTAGCAACTATCGAGGTGAGGGCCACTGGCCGATAGTCATTCAGACCAGTCACTGTAGAGCTTTTTGGGACTGGGATGATGGTGGCAGTCTTCAGGCAGGTGGGAACTGTCTCCAGGGTAAGTGAGGTGTTAAAGATGTCTGCCAGCACCTCGCAGAGCTGATCAGCACATTCCTTCAACACTTTTCCAGGGATGTTGTCTGGGCCAGTTGCTTTGTGCGGATTAATCCTCCTGAAAGTACTCCTTACTTCTGCTGAGGTCACGCTGAGATGCTCTTCATCCGGTGGTGAGGTGAGTCTGGTGCTGGGTGGTCTGTTCGGGTCTTCGAAGCGTGCATAGAACTTGTTCAGTGCATCAGGCAGAGATGGGTCTTTGGGGTATTGTTCACTCCTTCCTTTATAATCTGTTATGCACTTAATGCCCTTCCACATGCTCCGAAGGTCTTGTGAGATGAATTGACCCTCGATCCTCTGAGCATGTGGCCTTGGCCTTCTTAATACCAGCAACCAGCTCTTTTCTTGTCCTACTCAGCTCCTCTGAGTTTCCAGACCTGAAGGCAGTGTTCCTGGCTTCCAGCAGGGTGCGCACCTCTGCATTCAGCCAAGGTTTTCTGTTTGGGTAGCTTTTAACATTTCTTATAGTGGAGATGGTTTCAGTACATGTACTAATGTAACCCAGAACTGAGGATGTGTATTGGTCTAGATCAAGCGATCCTCCATTTTCAACAGCTTCTCTGAAAACCTGCCAGTCTGTTCAGTCTGTTGTAGCTGGTTGCAAACTATGAAATGGATTTCCTGAATGTGAGGCGGGTCTTATTACTCTGGGCTCATGAGACATCCGCCGTTCAGGAAATCCATTCTGTAGTTTGAAGTGAACTTGCATCATGGATCGGAAATATCAGCAGGTGGATCGGAAAAATCCGATACGTAAATTATGCTGGTATCGGATGCCGATACCGATACTGGATCAGATCGGCCCCATCCCTAGTTAGAACCACCCTTCCCGGGAGGTGGACCTTCATCTCTGTTCTACACAGACGGTAAGTTTAACTTCTTTTAAGAAAACACACACTTTGAATAGACGCTCCAAAGCCTTCACTATTTGAAAGAATAAAAAACTTCAGAGATATACTAGAGCTCAGAACTGGAGAAAGAAGAAACCACACTTCACAGGGAAGCATCCTTCCTGCAGACGTCTCAAGACGCAAGAAAGATACAGAACCTGACCAGAACCAGAACCCAACTAGCATTGAATCCAGGGCTCCAGTTGTCTGCTAGGCAATAATAACACAGCAGAGTGGTAAATCCCAGCTGACTGCCATATGGACCTTCGTCCCTCCAACCAATGACAGGTGAACTTTGAGGAGACTTCAGCCTCTCAGTCACCTAAACACCTGAGGCTGGTACCGTTTAGCAGCTGTCGGAACCATGCTCAGACCATCTACATCCTGGTAGGACAGAGACTTTCAATGCCTTTCTGGTGACCCTACATCACAACTTATCAGACAAACATAGCTCACTTGATTAGTCTCATTAGAATGATTTGTTCCATTAGCTTTGTAGATTTAGGGGAGTGGTGGCGCAGAGGTTAGAGAGGTGGGCCTGTGATCCGAAGATTGCCGGTTCATGCCCCGGCCCCGACAACATCAAAATTGTGGGTGGGGTAGGTGAAACACCCACACTTGCCCCCACCCTCATTCGCCCCACTCTGGGCCCATGAGCAAGGCCCTTAACCCCCACCATGTGCTCCCTAAACAGGTCTCTCTTGAAAATTAGTTCTCGTGGCTCAATGAGACTACCTGGATAAATAAAGGCTAAATGAAAAAAAAATCTACTTTGTATTTTATTTATTCATTAATTTAAAAGAAAACAGGCACAAAGGCTTATATATATCCATATACATACATACAAATACCTCATAAAGGAATACATCCATGATTTACCTTCAAAAACAGCACTTAGTTTATCTATAAATCATAAATAATCAATCATTACGGATTATGTTATTGTCTGGGTGTTTTACTGTTTTTGATAATGGGTGTGGTTTAATTATATTTTCACAAGCACAAGTATGGGCATCTTAAGGTTTGTCACATGAAATATTTATGGAGCCAACAGCCAACATAAAAAAAATAGAATCTTTAACCAGATTAAAAGATTAAAGGCAGATGTTGTATTACTCCAAGAAATTCATAAATTACCGTCAACTGTGGATGAGCTAAAATCTCCTGAGTTTCCTGATGTATTCTCAGCCTGCTATAACTCAAGACAGAGAGGAGTAGCAATATTAATACATAAAAATGTGAACTTCACAATATTAGACACAGTTATGGACCCGCAAGGTAGATATATAATATTAAAATTATCCATACTCAGTCAAAAATATTGTATTGTTAGCTTATATGGGCCAAATGTGGACAATGCCGCTTTTTTTCATGATCTCTTTTCTACTCTATCAAATCACATGGATTGCTCGTTGGTACTGGGAGGTGATCTTAACTTTGGTCTAGATAACAAAATAGACAGGCTGAATGCAGTAAAAGCTCAACGCAGTTGTCAATCCATAAATGTAGTTAAACAGTACATGAGTGATTATGGACTCTGCGACGCATGGCGGTCTCTTCACCCTAATAGTAAAGAGTATTCTTTCTTTTCACATGTGCATCACTTACTCTTGTCTGGATTATTTTATAATCAGCAACTCATTGTTGACCAACATTTCAGACACTAAGATACACCCTATTGCTGTCAGCGATCATGCACCAGTTACTTTAAATTTAGATAATAAGAAAGAAATCCCCAAAAGTATAAACTGGAGATTAAATACCTCACTGCTTATGGACGAAGAATTTATACAATACTTTAAAAATGAATGGACATCGTATTTAGAGTTTAATGACTTGCCAGAAACATCAACATGTACACTCTGGGAGGCTGGGAAAACAGTTATGAGAGGGAAAATAATATCCTACTCAACAAACAAAAAGAAAAAAGAAAATAAACGTATTGACGAATTAGAGAAATCTATAAAATTATTAGAAAGTTTACAAGGAGAGGAAACACAGAAAAAACTACGCAAGATAAAATTAGAACTAAATGAATGTATTGACAAAAAAAACAAATTCTTGGTACAAAGACTTCGCTTAGAACATTTTGAACACAGTAATAAATCAGGGAGCTTTTTAGCTAATCAACTCAAATTAAATAAAGAAAAAACGTCTATATATGGTATTAAAGACACAAATGGTAACATAACTTATGACGCGGGAAAAGTAAATAGTGTTTTTAGAGATTTTTATAAAACTCTATACACTCCACAAATAAATCCAACAGATGAAGATATTAATCAATTCTTGGAGAGAGTAATACTTCCAAAACTAGACAGTAGTCAATCTTCAGAACTAGACTCACCATTAACATCAGATGAGCTCCGTGAAGCCATTAAAAACATGCCTAATAAGAAATCTCCAGGCCCAGATGGATATCCAGCAGAATTTTATAAAGAGTTCTGGAACATCCTGGAACCAATATTTCACAGAATGCTACATGAGTCAGAAGGAAATGGCAGGTTTCCAACACATATGAATTCAGCCAACATTAGTCTACTATTAAAACCAGGCAAAGACCCAGTACTACCTACCAGTTATCGCCCCATCTCTCTTATTAATGTGGATGTTAAAATAATTAGTAAAGTCCTCTCTAAAAGATTAGAGAAAATAATTCCTCTCATTATTCATCCTGACCAAACTGGATTCATAAAAGGATGACACTCGACCACAAACACACGCAGATTATATAATTTAATAGAGTATTCATATAGTAAAAATACTGCAACAGCTATTTTGTCTTTGGACGCAGAAAAAGCATTTGATAGGGTAAACTGGAAATTTTTATTTGCTACATTGGGTAAATTTGGTTTTGGGGACCATTTCATTAATTGGTTAAAAATATTATATAACTCACCAAGAGCATGTGTCAGGACAAATAATCAAATATCTTCAAGCTTCTGTTTACAGAGGGGGACCAGGCAGGGATGTCCACTTTCACCTGCACTATTTGCTATTTTTATTGAACCTTTAGCAGCAGCAATAAGACAAACTGCTGATATTAAAGGTATACTGTGTAGAAATATAGAACATAAAATTAATCTTTATGCTGACAATGTTTTACTTTTTCTTCAGAACACAGAAAACTCAATATCTAATGTTATCGAATTAATAAACTCGTTCTCAAAAGTTTCTGATTATTCTATAAATTGGTCAAAATCTACAGCTCTTCCAATAAACTGCGTGTTTAATTCTTCTCTCAATGAACGACTACAATCAGGTAACATTACATACTTGGGCATTAATATTTCTCCTAGATTGGAAGACTTAATAAAATTGAATCATATCCCAATTTTAAAGAACATTGAAGATGATCTTACTAGATGTAAATCTCTGCCCATATCACTTATGGGAAGAGTTGCCTCAGTTAAAATGATGGTCCTACCGAGAATAAATTATTTATTCTCAATAATTCCAAATAAACCTTCAACTGAATGGTTTAAGTCACTGGACTCTTTGATATCTAAATTCCTTTGGAAAAACAAAACTCCACGTATTAGCTTAAAAGCATTACAGAAATCTAAAGATACCGGAGGATTAGAACTTCCCAACTTCTATCACTACTATTTAGCCAATAGGTTACAATATATCTCAAAGTGGTTAAATCCGAATACATTAGATGAAACTTGGATAGACATAGAACAAACTTTATGCAATAATATTAAGATTTCAGATCTACCATTCATTAGCACAAATAAAAAAAGACATGTTTGCTTTAAAAGCATCAGTATTAGCTCTTCTCTGACAGCATGGTGGGAGTATTTGAAAATGACAAAAACTTCACTACTCCCCTGTAGACATACACCCATCTGGAACAATCCTGACATCCTACAAGAAAATAATATGTTCAATTTCCCAGGTTGGAGAGTCAAGGGAATTGAACGTCTGGAACACATATATGAAGGTGTAGACTTTATTCCATTTAATAATTTAATAATACAATTTAGCATTGAAAATAAATACTTCTTAGAATATCAACAAATTAAGTCTATCATAAAAAAGAAATTTAAGCTTAATAAAACTTTGTTAGAAACACCAATATGTGTGTTAGAGTTCCTTAATCTTAAATCCCCCAAATTATTATCTAAAATATACAAGAAATTGTCTAGAATCAATGACTCCATAATGCTACCTGTTGCAAAATGGGAGTCAGATGTATCAATCAATTTTGACCAAAACACCTGGTCTCAAATATGTTTAAGAACATTTAAAATGACTAGAATCTCCAACTTACAATTAATACAGTATAAAGTTCTTTATAGAGTACATTATACAGGTCAGCGAATGTTTAGGATGGGATTTACATCATCTAACAACTGCTCACAGTGCACAGGCAATATTCCTGATGATTATATCCATGCACTCTGGTTCTGCCCACCCATTCAGAGGTTCTGGGTCCAGGTTTGTGAAGACTTGTCTAAATGTCTGAAATGTAATATTCCACTCTCTCCATCTGTTTGCTTATTGGCTATCTTGGAAGATGTTACCCTGGAAAAAAATACATGTCCCATGATTTTCACTGCCTTATGCATTGCAAAGAAAACCATACTCCTGAATTGGAAAAATAAAAATAATCTTAGCCTTAATCAGTATAAAAATCTTCTGTTAGATCATATTAGTCTTGAAACAGCATCTGCCAACACATTGGATCAATCTCTGTGGGCTCCTTTGATCGGCTCCGTTACATAGTGAGAGTGGGTAGTCTGGGATGTGACCTTGTGGGGCCTTGGGGTTGATGTGGAG
This sequence comes from Nematolebias whitei, assembly GCF_014905685.2. Lineage (NCBI taxonomy): Eukaryota > Metazoa > Chordata > Actinopteri > Cyprinodontiformes > Rivulidae > Nematolebias > Nematolebias whitei. The sequence goes on from NC_056509.1 coordinate 9,036,298, forward strand.
GCGGGTGTATGGGTTTGGGGCGCCGGGGGCTGGGCCCTTGGGGGTACCTGGGCAGGGGGGCACTGCTTTCCCTCTGGGGAGGGCCTGGGTGGTTCTGGGGGATGTCTGCTGGTGGCTGCATGCGGGCCCTCGGGTGGTCTGTGGCGGCGGTCGTGGGTCACCGATCTGGTAGCCTGGCTGTGCTGGTGTGGGTTCAGGGTGGGCGCGGGGGCTTGGGGTTCTGGGGACTTGTCGCCCCCGGGCTTGGGCCTGTGGGGATCGGGGATCTTGGGCTCTGGCGGGCGGGTTGCCGGGCTCTGGGCCGG
>NC_056509.1:9036702-9039168 GCF_014905685.2 Nematolebias whitei
CTGGATCATGGATGGATGGAAGGCTTATGGGTTCATGGATGGATGATGTGTGGATGGAAGGATGATATGTGGATGGATGGATCGATGGATGGATAATGTCTGAATGGATGGATTATGGATGGATGATGGCTGGATGGATGGATGGATGAATGATGGATGGAAGGATGATGGGTGTATTGATGGATGAATGGATTATGGATGATGGATTATGGTTGGATGGTTTCATTTCTGTTGTTTGAGGTTATGAAGTATTTGTACACATGCTCAGACTGTTTCACATGAATCTGTGTGTAACAGTACATGTGCCATCACTCAAACCTCCTCACTAACTGCTGTCCACAGTTTGAAATAACGATTGTTACTGAGAGAACATCTCCAAATAGAACAGCCAAACATTGAGGGCTGGATCTGCTCTGCAGCCAACATGAACTCCTCGGCAATTTGAACTGTCAAACAGTCATCGTGATGACAGAACATGAAGATATACAGCAGCCACACTTTGACCTTTTCACACCACACATCAGTGCAACATGTGTTCAACCATCTGACTCGTGCTCGTGGGTACAGTCAGAGCTGGAGTGGAGCATCTGTTTACATCGTGCGCCTCTGTTATGGTTTCATCTCAGGACGGTTGGTTCTGCTGTCGTCCAGCACCTGGGAGAGCTGATCTTATTAGAGGACTCCATGGGAGGACTGCTGAGCTGGACATTCCTCTGTAGAGGAGACGCTCGTCTTCCAGGGAGTAAAACCATTACAATAAATCGCCTGAACAGAGAAGAAAACACCCCCAGCTCCTCCTAAAGATACTCAAAAGACGAGGAGGAAAAAAAGCGTTAAATGAACTGAAGCAAAGAATTCAGTTTGTCTTTCTGATTCACAAAACAAATGGAATTCAGGAACTCTTTCTAAACGTCATTCAAACATTCAGACGAGGACTTTAAACTGAGTTACAGCTCAGGGTTGCACCCAGGAGACCGGATGGGACCACAGAGGTCCATCTGAATGTTTCTGACATGAACAGAACTTGAACTCTGGAAGATGACAGGAAAAAGACAAAGAGCTGCAGAGTGACTTCAACCAGACATATACACTGTACATATATACACATATACATATACAAACCAGATTCCAAAAAAGTTGGGACACTAAATAAATTGTGAATAAAAACTGAATGCAATGATGTGGAGGTGCCAACATCTAATATTTTATTCAGAATAGAACACAAATCACAGATCAAAAGTTTAAACTGAGAGAATGTATCATTTTAAGGGAAAAATCTGTTGTTTCCAAATTTCATGGTGTCAACAAATCCCAAAAAAGTTGGGTCAAGTCCATTATTACCACTGTGTGGCATCCCCCCTTCTTCTTACAACACTCAACAGATGTCTGGGGACAGAGGAGACCAGTTGCTCAAGTTTAGAAATAGGAATGCTCTCCCATTCAAGTTTAATACAGGCCTATAAACTGTTCAATCGTCTTGGGCCTTCTTTGTCACACCTTCCTCTTTATGATGCGCCAAATGTTCTCTATAGGTGAAATATCTGGACTGCAGGCTGGCCATTTCAGTACCCAGATCCTTCTCTTACGTAGCCATGATTTTGTGATTGCTGCAGAATGAGGTCTGGCAATTTTCGTGTTGAAAAATGCAGGGTCTTCCCTGAAAGAGATGACATCTAGATGGGAGCATATGTTGTTCTAGAACTTGAACATAGTTCTCTGCATTAGTGGTGCCTTTCCAGACATGCAAGCTGCCCATGCCACAAGCACTCATGCAACCCCATACCATCAGTGATGCAGGCTTCTGAACGGAGCATTGATAACAACTTGGGCTATTCTTGTCCTCTCTGGTCCGGATGACATGCTGTCCCAGTGTTCCATAAATAACTTCAAATCGTGACTCATCTGACCACAGAACAGTCTTCCATTTTGCCACACTCCATTTTAAATGACCCCTGGCCCAGTGCAAACGTATGAGTTTGTGGAGCTTGCTTAGAAATGGCTTCCTCTTTGCACTGTAGAGTTTCAGCTGGCAACTGCGGATTGTGTTCACTGACAATGCTTTCTGGAAGTATTCATGAGTCCATTCTGTTATTCCCTTGACAAAGGCATTCTTGTTTGAGGTGCAGTGACGTTTAAGAGCCTGGAGATCACGAGCATTCAGTAGAGTTTTACGAATCTTTTGATGATGTTATGCATGGTTGATGATGATAACTTAAAAGTCTTTGCTATTTTACTCTGGGCAACACCATTCTGGTATTGCTGCACTATCCTTCTGCACAACAATGGTGGAATTGATGATCCTCTTACCATCTTGAATTCTGAGAGACACTGACACTCTGAGAAGCTCTTTTTATACCCATTCATGTTGTCAATTGACCTAATTAGCGTTAATTGGTCTTCCAGCTGTCCGTTATATGCACAATTTCCTTTTTCCAGCCACTTATTGCTACTTGTCCCAACTTTTTG
>NC_056509.1:9039268-9042591 GCF_014905685.2 Nematolebias whitei
ATACATATATATATACATATATATGTATATGTATGTATATATATGTATATATATATGTATATGTATGTATATATATGTATATATACATATGTATGTATATATATATATATGTATATATGTATATATATATATATGTGTATATGTATATATATATATGTGTATATGTATATATGTATATATGTATATGTATATATATGTATATATGTATATATATATGTATATGTATATATATGTATACATGTATATATATATGTATATGTATATATATGCATATACATCTGTTTGTGTGTAGCAGCAGCCATCTTGGATTTAGTTATTGTGTTCACAGCATTCACACATGGATGGATGGTTGAATGAATGAAGGATATTTCCAATCCCCATCTTTGCTCTGTGAGTGGGGACAAATTGTCTTGAATCCATGTCACTGGAGGCTGGAGGTCTTCCTAACAGCACACTGAAGTGAAGAAGATACGTTGGAAACACATGCCTTTAAATCAATGTCTGCTAACACCAAAACACACTAAAATGCACTAACTTACAAAGATCCTTCTAGAGATTGAACTTGGGAGTGTTTTTACTCAGGGAAGGAAGTAATTTAGAAGGATCTGGGTGTGGCCACTTTTGTCAGTAACTGTCCAGATTTAATGGCTTTCAGAAGGTTTAACCCTGAAGGGATGTGAGCAGCACTTGGAGCATTCTTACATGATGAATATCTTTCTTCACAGCCTCTCTTCTTGCTTTTAGCTCACTCACTGCAGATTCTTTGCATGTCTGGTTAGTGTCATGTGAATTGTGAGGCCCCTCGTTTATTCTGTTATCACATAGAGGCAGCCTGGTCAGTGTCTTGCAGCAGCTATGGGCCATTTCAAAGGTACAGTAGCCGTATGACAACCTGCAGCTGCCTTTGTGACAAAGTGAGCCTTTGTGAGAAAAGAGCAGTGAGGCTTTCTTCACCAAACACATAATTCTTTAAACTCGATCAAGATCTATGGAGAAACTCTGAAGTGTTTAGCATAAATTAAAAAAAAACAACCTTGGCAGGTTACAGAGCTTACAACCCTTTAAGCTGGGCATGTATTAGGATACTGTTTTCTTGTTGCAGTAAGAGGGTGCCCTGCCTGTGGTTGGGGCTGTCTCTGTCATCTCCTGCTCAGCTAGTTTCCATGAGAGCTGATTGTCTCCTGGGTATTTAAGGCTGAGCTGACGCTTTATTCTTTGTTGGTTCAATAATCACTTTATGGTTAACGCTCCAGATTACTAGTTTGGTTCTTCTGTGCTTCTATACTAACAAAACATCTGTGTCTACTAAGGACCTCATTCTCAGACTCTTCCTGGTCTTGGGATGAAACCTCAAACCCAAAACTAGTGAGAGCTTCTCCTCTGAAGTCTCATTTCCTGGATATACTCCTGAAAGACGCTACAAAAGAAGTCAACCCGGCCTTTAATTCCAATCTGCCTGATGGCTCATCCGACGTCCTCACTTACCTTTATTTATTTATTGACTTGGATCTTATATTCATCTCATCCTCAGGGACCTGAAAATCACAAGGGATAAAGAACATCCATCCATCCATCCCAAGGGTGTCAGAAGCATCCATAATGTGGGGGGATACAATGATGTGTTCAGGTGTGTGTGCGCGCATGTGTGCGCGTGTTAAAAAAAAGGTGTTCACTAGTGTACTAAAAAGCAACATTTCACCTAGATTTCCTTTAATTCCACACACATAAAACATGTTTCTCACCAAGTTTGTGTAAATTCAGCTGTGGGTTTAAAGTAATTTGAACTTTAATACACTTTAATACAGAGCGTCAGGTCGGCACTATTTGTGTTTATTGTGAAATAAAAAACATCACCACTAGACTTTTTTTTTTACTTGTGTTCAACACTACTCATCTAAATGATGTTTCTCACGAAGCTTGAGGAAAATAAGGTGTGGAGTTTTAAAGATATTTCAGCTTTAATGCAACTGAACACACAGCGTCTCTTACACCTGCAGCGTCTTACAGCGTCAGTTACTACTAAGCTAACATGCTACGTAGTGCTCCACTTCTCTCCTCCTAACATGAATATATGTTTATGATCAACCCCCCCGGTCAAAAACTGCCCGCACAAAGCTCGCTAAACTGGCGAGCGAGTAACACAAAGGTGTCTCCATCTCCTCCACCTGTGCGTGTTTTCTGCCGAGGCAGGAGGAGACACAGAGAAACACTGCAGGTGTTACACCCTATTCTGTGACCACCGTACAACAGGCTGCTGTGTTTAGAGTTGGAAGTAACCAGGAAAACCTGGAGTGGAGTTTTAGTGGCTTGAGTATTCTCCATTTAATCAAGTGGAATGGATTTGTTCATGAAGAAAGAGAAACTGTGCCTCCTGAACTAATGTTTCATAGTAAAAGTGTGTGTGTGTGTGGGGGGGGGGGTCCAAATTAACATTTTTTTAATGTGGGGGGGACTTGTCCCCTTCACATATAATGGTTGTGATGCCTATGATCCATCCATTGTCTTTACCCGCTTCTTCCATTTCAGTTCGCGGGGGTTGCTGGTGCCCATGTCCAGCAGTCACTGTTCGAGAGGCGGGGGACACACAGGACAGGTCTCCAGTCCATCACAGGGCGGATAAAGAACATTTCAACAAATAATTCAACCCCATTTGGTGGGTCGTGCTCCCTTCCGGTGGTGGGCCCCCCTGCCACCGGTGCATTGGCGGCTCTCAGCAGCTGGGGCTGGGTGGTGGTTTGTGTGCAGGCCCGCCCTGGAGGCTGCCTGTGGGGGCCTGGGTGCCCTGGCTCTGTCGGGCCTCTGTTGGGGGGTGGTATGACCTCGGGACTCAGGGCTTGGTGTCCATGGCCGGATCCACTCTGGAGGGGCGGGTTGCCGGCGGGGCCTGTTGACTCGTCGCTACGGCCTCCTGGGGGGTTCTGCATTGTGGTTGCTGGGGATCGCCCAGGGCTTCCCTTTGCTTCTCTCTCTGGGGGGTGCGGGTCTCCCTGTTGGGGGACTACCAGAGTTCCGGGCTTGGGGGCCGCTGTGTGTCTGTGGTTCCGGTCTTCCCTGTGTTAACTTCGTGTCCTGTGGGATGGGTTTATGGGTCCCCACATCCACTATTGAGCATTTTTATGGAAAAACCTTATAGTGATAAGCATGCTCACACAGGTGTTTAGATTCAGGTGTTTATCAGATACACACTCAGTTGGGTTGTGGTGGCCATCAAATATATATTGTATTACCATGTACTGTATAAAATACTTTCTAATGATGTTATAAGTATCATTATATAAGTTCTAAAAAAGTTAAATCTGGTCCTCTGGACATTCAAAAAAAAA
>NC_056509.1:9042691-9044945 GCF_014905685.2 Nematolebias whitei
TGGCTGACTGGAGTCCTGTTTGGGTTTCTTCTCTGCTTTCAGGAAGGCCCAGTTAGGATATCCACATTGCTCTAGAGCCTGTCTTGTGTGGGATTTCTCCTTCTGCCTGGCTCCTGAGCTAGTGGGGACGCTGTCTGCTCTGTGATACAGAGCAGACAGCAGACAGACAGATATACATTTTTGAATGTCCAGAGGACCAGCTTTAACTTTTTTAGATTTTTCTACCTGGATTATTGAGCATGCATCAGGATATTATATAAGTTGTTTGTTGTTGTGGTTTCTTGGTTTTGTCGGATTTTTTTTCTCTTTCCGCAGGTCTAGAGGCAGACTTCAATGATGTTGATTTGTGTTCTCTTTATCGCTCTCTCTCTCTCCTCTATTCCTATCTCCTTCTTTACATTTTAACTCTTCTCTCACTTTTCTGCTTTTTTTATCTTCTTTGTTTTCCGTCCCCGTGTCCATTACATCTGAAACAAATCCAAAGCATATTCTAATAAAATTTAATTTATATATCAAGTGGAGCATTAAGGCCAGCCATAATGCTCTGCTTGTGAAAGTAAATCTGTTGGGCATCACTTTGACACTCAGACAATAATTCTAAGTGTCACAATGCCGAACAGGACAAGGGGAAAAAAATAAATAAAAAATTCAAGAAACAAATTAGTTCATACTCACAAACTGGATGACCAACTAACATTTCCACGAACATTTCCACAAAGAAGAATCCACAGGACCTCACTCAACCTTCTTTGATCAGTATAGTCCAAAATATATCTTTATCTTTTTATTCAAAAGATAAAAATACAAGTAGGTCTTCTTTTAGTAGTTTTAATTTGACATTTGAAACATTTTATCTTACTTGTAAAACTAACAAAAGAATGTGTGTCACCACTGCTGCATGCAAAAGTTTTAAACAAAGATCTGTCGGCGCTCAAAGTATAAATTTCAACTTTTACAAACTTTAGCTCAGTATCTGCCTTAATACATCTCCTCCTACATGTCTCTGCATGAGTGCAGCTACAGTGTGCGCTCTCAGGACATTATTACCTGCAGTGTTCCCTAAGTGAGGACTGAACTAGGCAAAAGGACCTTCTCCTACTCCGCTCCTGTTTCCTGGAATATCTTGCAAAAAGATCTGAAGATCTCGACCTTGACGCCTCTAAGTGGCTTTAAACATAAAGTTTATGGCAAAACCAACACAGACATGTTCCTGTTTTTAGTATTTTACCTTGTTTTATAAGAAAGCTTGATTTTATTGTTGTTTATTGTTGTCTCTTGCTCGTCTGTGTTGTTGGTTTAAAACAGGTATTTCTTGTAACTGAGTCCTCGAGGCTCAATGAGACTAACCTGTGTAAATAAAGGTTGAATGAATGAATCTGTAAAACTGTGGTTGTAGCTACTTTATTTGCTCTTTTTTGATTTGCTGTAGAGGCCAGTTTGAGTTTGGTTTACTCCAACAGTTAATCATGAGGATCCTGCCTATCTCAGATCTTTTTCCCTTCCATTCCATTCCATTCTCTCCTTAACCGTTCAGTCTCATCTCCTATCTCATTACCCTCTCACATGGTTTCCACAGAATTTTGCAACTCTCTGATGGCTTATTTCAATGAAAAGATTCTTTCAATTCATAAACACCTTGGACCAAATACCGCCCCCAGCATCGATGTTGAACTCCCCCCTCCCTCCCTCCCCTTCTCTGTCTTCTCCCTCCCCTCTGCTGATGACATTGCTGACATTATCAGCAAGTCTAAGTCCTCATCCTGTCAGCTCGATCCATTTCCCACAGTTCTTGTTAAATCCTGTCTCCCGTCTCTGCTCCCCATCATCACTAACATCATCCACTCCTCCCTAACCTCTGGCATTGTTCCCACAGCTTTCAAATCTGTGGCCATCACCCCCATCATCAAGAACCCAGGTCTTGACTTTACCAACTTCAGTAATCAGTAATTTTTTTTTGAATGTCCAGAGGACCAGATTTAACTTTTTTAGAACTTCAGTAATCTTCGTCCAATCTCTAATCTGCCCTTTATTTCCAAAGTTCTTGAAAAAGCCGTTGCTAGTCAACTTCGCTCTCACCTATCCAACAATAACATTTATGAAGAGTTTCAATCTGGTTTTCGCCCCCACCATAGCACCAAAACAGCTCTAATAAAAATAACTAATGACCTTCTTCTTGCTGCTGACTCTGCTCCTCTGTCTATCCTCATTTTACTGGATCTAAGTTCTGCCTTCAACACAATCTGTCATTCTATCC
>NC_056509.1:9045045-9051928 GCF_014905685.2 Nematolebias whitei
ATATATATATATATATATATACATATATAGGGGTGGAGGCCTACGTGTTCAATTGTCCCCCTCTTACGATGCTGTGATTGCTAGTATCACTCAGCCCTCTGTGAATAGTACACAGCCATCAGTGTGCTAATGATCCATTGTTAGGCTGATGGTCCTTCTTGAGCATGTGATCAGCTGGTTTTGGTTGTCAGCAGCAAAACTGGTTGATCCACTCTGAGAAGGTGCTATTTAAGAGACTGAGCTGAATACAGCACCTCAGACTGAAGAAGTCTCTCGGACGAGAGACGAAACGTTTCTACATTTTTTTATTGATTTGTTAGTGTCATGTGGCTGGATACCACGTCGTGTTCAAAACAGCTGAGACGTCGCCCTCGGTATAAAAGATTTATTTGACAAACAGGGGTTACAGATATTCAGAGACAAATAATTACATTATTAAAATATATGCATATATTTTGGAGCATTAAAGAATGAACCGTCTCGGTGTGCGCCTCCCGGAAATGCTCGGTGGGCGTGTGTCATTTCTGGCCTTTTATCACAGTTTGAGAAGGCTAGCTTTCTGATTGGTTTAGCTTCTGTTGCTATGGTTACGACTCTAGCCCGCCCCCTCAAGGACGTTAATGTCTACATGACTGTGGTTACTTCCTAGTGAGTAAAACCTGTTTCTTAATTATGGGACACCCTGATGGTCATTATTGCTACTGCTAGTGTGAACTCTTACACTGTAATGTTATAATAAAACAGAATTTGAAAAACTGAAATAAAATGCTATTCTTACATTCATCTATACACTTGAAACTGAAATGAGGAACCTACTGGACTTCTCCAGGGATACCTGTGTTCTCTCGTCTCTTCTTTCATCCTTCAAAGCCTTTGCAGTCAACAGGTCTACCTACAATTAGTAAAGTTAAAACATACACAACAACAATGCACAACAACACCCTACAATAAGCAATCCCCCACGCCGGCCTCCCTCCTCCTGGAGCCTGTGGAAGTAACTTCATTAAACGCTTGCGCACAACATCAAAGTACAATATAACCTTACAAGTTTTAAAACAACTGACATATAACACTGTGAGAGAAAAAAGAATTTAATCTTCCCTCCAGGTACCTGTCTGTGCTAGAGAGGGGAAAAAAGAGCAAGGAAGAAAAAGAGAGAAAGAGGAAAAATAAAAGAGAGAGAACGAGGAAAAAATGTGGTTAAAATACTTTGTTCATGAAACCTTTTATTAGCCCAATTAAACTATAAGTCCAGTCCAGTCCAGTCAAGTCAGTTGTGTTTAAAAATATCGAACCACCCCATTTCCCTTTAACCTTTGCTCAAATCCACTTCAGGCTAGGGGCGTCCCCCTTTTCTGGAATCTGTACACATTACAACAAAGAAAGGAAAAAATACTGTTGTTAAACCGATATATACAATATACAAGTGCAATGTCGTTTTGTAGGCTTCTGATTTATTCCACTTTTCAAATGTCAATGTGATTATCCTAAATGATCCTTTAAACGCTTCAGACTTACTACGGGCTTTTTTTTTTTAAATATAAAACCCTAAGAAGTTATTTTTGTATATTTTGTAATGATCTAATCATTGTATGAACTGTTCCCTGCTAAGAGCAGCCTTCACCTACCCCCTTTTTGAAACAGTTTTCTGTTTTCTGTTCTATTAGGTTTAGAGGTAATAAAACAATTTTCATCTCAGAGCAATTGGAGAAGGGCGAATCATCTAGCATCCCCACAGTAGTAGTACTATCTGTGTCATGTTGTGTCACCTGTCTTAAAATGAGTCTATGTGAGTGATTATTATCAAAGCCAACTATAGTTTTGATCACGACACCAAGGCGCTTAGATGACCATCACAGACCAAATGTGGGGTTGACACCTCCGTCAGGCTGCAGTTGATGTTATTGACCTTGGACAGATTGACCACCAGCTCTTCTTTCAGCCTTTCAGTCTTCAGTTTGTCTCCCTTGGTCTGGAGACCAGTTCAGCTTTGTACAGCAGTTCATATCTCAGCATACAGCAAGACTTGAGACTTGAGCAAGACTGCCCGCATCCTCCACCATACTTGACTGGATATTCTCGCTGTGGACAAACTCTAGGACCCCCTCTGGACAGTTAATTCAGTTCGCTGTTGGACTGTTAGATCTTTGAAAAGTCACGTTACTTGGCTGACAAGTTCTTTGTTGTTGTGTCAGTGGTGCTTGACTGACAACGTCTTTGAACCGTCTCATTGGTCAGTTTCACAGACCCAACTTCAGCGCCCACCTGAACACATCTGGTATCTGATCCGGCACCCAGCACTAGAGAGTCCTGATCAAAACTCAGATGGATGCTGTATGCATTTAAATGCTAACTTCTGTGTTTTGTGGGCCTAGCCAGACTCATCTTCCCAATCCACAGGTCTGTCCTCTCAGGCCGCTGAGAAGGAAAAATAAACAATTCAATTATTCAAATCTGATTCAACATTCATCTGTTATCTACATTAATCATCTGTTAGCACGTTCTACTCTACTCTGGAACTGCAGCGTTTACCTTCAACGAAGTCCTTCCGGTGTCCTGGATTGTACAACAGATGTGTTAAACGCTCAATTACATAAGAGTGAAAACTTCCATTAAACCCTGCACAATCTAAGTCTTTACCCCTACTGCATAAAATATTCCCTTCAAAACACTGTCTTCCATCTTGTAGAATATGTGTTTTGACTCACCACCTGACAGTGAAGTCCACTCTCAGGTCCACATTATCCATTTAGACCTTGTAAAGGTTTAGGCAGCATGATAATATGTAATCACTTCTTGTTATATAACAAATCTGCAAATCATTTCATCTCATACTATGCTGGTTCACTGTATCACAAACAAAATACTTGTAATTCAAATCAATTAAGACTATGTATACCCTTCAAGACATCACAGAGTCCATTGTCACTGCACAAAAACGTCTACATGCACCTTTGTTCACAAAGTACAACTTCTTAAACTCACCATGTACACATATCTGTTGTCCTTTTGCACTCCTAGGACCTGTGTGAAATCTCAAGTCATGAAGTTAAAAAGTCATGTCATTTACCCACTAAAATTGTTGTTGTCCCATAATTAACCTAGTTCCGGCAGCTCTTAGAAGGAAACAGCTCCTAAACGCTAAACATTTTCAATATGTGATAAACTCCTGTGGACTGATTAATTTAACCCAAGTATTTCAATTTGAGTTTAGTTAAGACTGATTAATTTAATCCAAGTATTTCAACTCGAGTTTAGTTTCCTAATTTATTTGACCTAAGCATTTCAACTTGAGTTTAGTTAAGAGTTTCTTTGACCAGAATCAAATTTTTCTTTGTTTTACGAGTGTCAAGGATTTTGTTTATTACTTATTTTTTATTCTGTCGTTTTTTTAGTTGAATTTAAAACCTGATTTTATTGTCAATTCCAAGAAGTAATTTTGGCTAATTTGTTTACAATGTGTCATCCAGAAATGTTTAAACTTAATTTGACCTGTTTATGATGTTTATTTGTTTTATTTGTCCTGCTTCCTTCGGCTTTACCCTTTTCAGAAGTCACCACAACAAATCATTCCTCTTAGGCCTTCATCAGACCTACGCCTCACTTCCTCACCGTCAACTCTGATTGTACAGAAAATTGTTTAACCTTGCCTTCTTATCCCCGTTTATGTCTGGCATCAGACAGCTGTGGTGTAATCAACTGCGTGCTCGTATTATCTAATTCCGCCGCCTCTCTCCTACTGGTTTTGTTTTAAACGATGCATTACCTTTCCCCTAGTTTAAACGATGTATGAAGTTCCTCTCCCAACGTTCAGTGACTGAAAATGGCGTTCTGATCTCCTCCTGCCACGATCACCCCTGTTGATGTACCACCTTCAAGCACCTCCTCCCTCTTTTAAGCTGTATTCAGCTTACTCCAATGTTTTTTTACTTCTACTGACGTATTTCTGTTAATTTCTGAACATCAAGCTCCTGTCAGCTAATGTTTGGAAGATTCAGATATTCCTGCTAACATCACAGATACCATTTAGCTGTTTCATGCCAATATCAGCCAATTCCACTTTTATTTTAAATTAATCCAACTTTTACAGCCTAATTCAGGAACACCAAGCCCTACCCACGTACTTTTGGTATTTTAAGCCTATTTCTGCTTGTTTTAGCTATTGGTCTGCTTGTCTTTAGCTAATTGCCTCTTTTTGTTTTGATACTTCCCATAATTTGTGCATTTTGTCTCTGATATTGCTCCTGTAGATTTTCCACAGGCTTCACATGTTCCACATTTATGAGTTCCACACCTGATAACAACATTCACACACTCAGGCATTTAAATATTTTATTTTCATGCACTTCTGGCCGCAGTTGTAATAAAACAAATACAAGTCTGTGGTACGAAACAACCCAGAGTCCAGACTTGTCCTTGCCTTATACAACAGCGCCCCCTTGCAGTCAGGATATGGAAGCTCCACTCACCCACAGACACACACAGAAAAAAGAGAAAAGTAACCCTTCGCTTCTTACCCACACACAGCTCACTCCCCCCTCTTCTGTCCTTCTACGCTATTGTTTCGTCTCTCTCAACGCCTCCGGCCTTGAAGCCATTACACAACATAGAAAACACGACGCAAACAAAAGTTATTACAACGTCCTAAAACTAATGCGATCCCTGATCATATGAAATTTGGTAAAACTACCTAAGTCCCAGACTTTTCACATTCCCCTTCGAACTAAACTATTAATTGAGCCCAATTTATGATGCAGTCAACACATCAAACGGAGTGCCCGCGCCATAGCCCCCACCCTGTCCCCGACAAGGGCGAACCTTAATCTCGTCAGATGTAAGGCTTTGATGGCCAGTTCCGCTGAGAAAAAAGGGAAACGTGTCGCTCACGTCCGACGTGAACTCCCGGCAGGCCTCGCCTTCCTCCGGCCACAAGTGAAACTTGTGAAACTAACTAAAACACTACCTAAACGTCAAAGAAAGCGTTCGGCGCTTAAACTGTCTGAATATCGTAACTCACCTCGTCAGAATTAACACGAATCACCGGAAGTTAGCTTAAATAAAACCCTATTTATTTCTGGAGATGGCTGCATGCACACCAACAGAGGAATTTGAATTTAGTTTTAATTTGGTTTACGGCCGAATAGCCAGAACTCCGGACCTTAAGGTCCAACAGTTAACCAGCCTACCTGAAATTAATGGGCCCAGTTCCTCTCTGCGTGTGCACCGCAAGCCACCTCGATCCAATTCAGTCTAGGCCGCGCCTCGCTGCACGTCGGGTCACCATTCTGTCGTGGCTGGATACCACGTCGTGTTCAAAACAGCTGAGACGTCGCCCTCGGTATAAAATATTTATTTGACAAACAGGGGTTACAGATATTCAGAGACAAACAATTACATTATTAAAATATATGCATATATTTTGGAGCATTAAAGAACGAACCGTCTCGGTGTGCGCCTCCCGGAAATGCTCGGTGGGCGTGTGTCATTTACGGCCTTTTATCACAGTTTGAGAAGGCTAGCTTTCTGATTGGTTTAGCTTCTGTTGCTATGGTTACGACTCTAGCCCGCCCCCTCAAGGACGTTAATGTCTACATTTCAGATAAGAAGTTTTGGGTCACTGAAATCGTTCGTTTTAGCTGTTTGTTTAACGTGATTATACCTTAGTGATACCAAATGATTTGAGTTAAAGTTGTTTATTTCTAGGAATAATTAATAACAATTAATTGTTATCTAACTCATGTTTGCGTGTTCTTACTTGATCCTTTTTATACTTTTTAGTTTAGTTGCTGTTGTAGCTTACTGTGACAATTAACCCTGTGTCCTCTCAGTTAAACCGACCCTGTATTCAACAATGATTAAATGTTAATGGTTATTATTAAGAGCGATCCTGAGGGATTTTATTTAGTCAAACTATATTAAGTCTAAATTAAAGAAATGTGTTCTAGCTTTATTTATGTTAATCAGTCTGCTATCTGGCATGATTTGATTGCTTGTAATATATCAAATGTGAACTTGTAAAATTATCATTAGCTAATATAAGATTATATTTAAAGGTAAAATAGTTAGAATTAGTAAACATTTTCTATAAATATAGTGCAACCCTGGAAGAAAGACACACACACACTTTGTATAACATGACATTTGAATGCTTGATAGGAAATATAAAAAGGTATAAAAATATGAAATCCAACACTTTGTTTTGGGGTTTTTTGAATGTCCAGAGGACCAGATTTAACTTTTTTAGATTTTTCTACCTGGATTATTGAGCATGCATCAGGAGACATTTAAATTGATTTCTAATTAGAATGAGGATTAAAAAAATCATTAATACTGTTTCACAGTTGATTTAAAATGAGTGGTTCACATCAACATTTAAAAATGGTATGAACTAAACACACTTTTGATTATCAAGATATTGTAAAATAGTAATGATAATATAAAAAAGAGAGTGTTCTTTCAATTGATTAGTTCAGGATACAATTAGAAAGTCTCTGGATGAGCTAATTTGTATTTCTGGATTCAAATCAATGAAATAACAGTTTCTGTCCCATGAAGGTCTTCAGAGGCAGGTTTTGATTGGAGGCCAAGTTCACTACAGTATATACATATATATATGCATACATACATACATACATACATACATACATACATATATATGCATACATACATACATACATACATATATATATATATATATATATATATGCATACATACATACACACATACATATATATATATATATATATATGCATACATACATACATACATATATATATATATACATACATACATACATACATATATATATGTGCATACATACATACATACATATATGTATATATGCATACATACATACATACATACATATATATATATATATAT
>NC_056509.1:9052028-9054140 GCF_014905685.2 Nematolebias whitei
GGGGGGGGGGGGAATCAATGTATCTGTGCTATTATAAACAGCCCAGATTAGAGTGTACACATGGAGGAACAAACAAGCCTTTCTGTCGCCTGCTACAACGTGTTCCTGAAGGTAGCGCTCATGTGTACTTCACTGACCACAGAGCATGTCTGTGTCTTTATTATTCCCAGAGTGTTGCTTTTATCTACTCCCACCTCCTTCAAGTCTTTATCTAGACTGTGTGTGTGTGTGTGTGTGTGTGTGTTTCTGATGCTTTGCTTCTGCCATGTTGACATTCTGTGGCTTGGCCTGCATTTCACATCTGTGCAGGTCAGGATATTTTATTTTATTACCGGAGACCACAGTTGTTATTTCGCACTCTGGAGGAACTTTTAAAAATGCCTCTGCTGGGGTCGAGTGCTCTGCTGCTCTGAGAGGACTTGAACCTCCAGGGAGGGGGCATCGGAGTGTAGTCCTCTAAAGGCTGAACTGAGGGCTTTTTGTATTATTTTAGGTAAAACAGGCAAAAGGTGGGTGATGATGATTGTTTCTGTACCTCTATGTTAGTTTGTCTGTTAGCAAAATAAACTGGATGGAATATTAATGAAGCTCAACATTATGAGATCATCAGGCTGTCACAGACAACATACCTTATGAAACACATGAAATGCAAGGTTTTTAATGTGTTTGTAACCAAAAGTAAGTTATTGTGTCAACTCAGTGCCTTTTGGCCACAACTCTTCAGTTTCAGCCAATGTAAAAATGGCTATACCTAAGTTAAATTTGAACTTATGTAGCTAAAGTTTTATGTGGTAATAGTGTCATGGAAAAAAGGGATTCCCAAAACAACCAGGTGTAAGCTTCATCAGATTTATTACAAAGCTTTGGAGAACAGCCAGCGATCACAGAAGATCAATACATTTACAAGTTCACACTTATCAATGCTTTCACCTGTCTGAGGTTCTGACCCGTTCTGACTTCCTGAACAGGAACAATCCGTTCTGTAGAAACGTCCAGCCCCTGTCCATCTTTATCAGAACCCAGCTGCAGTCAAGAAAGGAGGGAATCTGGGAGCCAGCAGCTCTCAAGGACTCTCAGATGAAAGACATCACTGTAATCATATCAAGCAGAGCTTGAGATAATAAAAATGATCTATTGCTGTCCCTTCATTGACCAGTCACATGAAGACTGATTATTACATGGAGTAAGGATCATGGAACATTTTAACATCATGCACAATAACAGTAAAAGAACAGTGAAAATTATGGAGCATGGCAAGAGCAAATAATACACATTCCCTTGACAGTAGCTGACAGTCATCACCACAAAAGAATGCCTTACTTTTAGTTCAACCCCGTCACAGAGCAAGAGGGAATTGGAAATATCATCCGGCCATGCGATAACTTGAAAAATAAGATCCAGCAAAGTTAAGTCAGGTTCTCTGTTTTTGTTTAAACAGTTCATCTTTCATCCAAAATACTTCATCAGTCTCAGGAGCCACAACAAACTCAGTCCTGTACATAGTTCCTTCTCATTGTGGGTCAACCAGTTTGATGGTGATCAGACGGTTTCTAGAGTTTTGAAAAAGAAGAGTTACCAATGCATATTTTGGTGTGTAGTGTTGGATTTCATATTTTTATACCTTTTTATATTTCCTATCAAGCATTCAAATGTCATGTTATACAAAGTGTGTGCGTGTCTTACTTCAAGGGTTGAACTATATTTATAGAAAATGTTTACTAATTCTAACTATTTTACCTTTACATATAATCTCATATTAGCTAATGATAATTTTACAAGTTCACATTTGATATATTACAAGCAATCAAATAAGCCAGGAGGCAGGTAAGATACTGACTACTGACTAACTCAGGAGGGAAGAGTCCTTTGTTCTCTGAGCACATGGTGGCCTGGCCGCTCACACACACACTGATTAACATAAATAAAAGCTAGAACACATTTCTTTAATTTAGACTTAATATAGTTTGACTAAGTAAAATCCCTCAGGTTCTCTCTTAATAGTAATTCATGATTAGATGCTCCCAACAGAGTGTTAACAGTCTAAACGCAGACAAGGAAACAAAGCGTCATATTATGTATCTGCCTTAAAGCAGAGAAACACCAGGTTCTGGG
>NC_056509.1:9054240-9062443 GCF_014905685.2 Nematolebias whitei
GTCATATTATGTATCTGCCTTAAAGCAGAGAAACACCAGGTTCTGGGGGCCTTCAACAGACTTATTGATTAACACATACACATAAGGTAGGTAATAATTAATAGTGATTAATTATTCGTGTAGCAATCATGACACACTAATTACCAATAAAACAGACACACATCAACATGAACAAAGAACCTCTGATTTTAGAGAGACCAGGGTATCATAAAACTTATCTCTGGAATGTAGTAAGAAGGGGCCTTGAGGGGGTGGGCTAGACCCGTAACCATAGCAACCTAGGGTCTGAACCAATCAGAAAGCTAGCCTTCTCAAACTTTGATAAAAGCCAGAAAGGACACACGCCCAGCGAGCATTTCCGGGGAAGCACAGACTGAGAGGGTTAGTTCTTTAATGCTCCAAATATATGCATATATTTAACAAATGTAATTGTTTGTCTCTGAATATCTGTAACTCCTGTTTGTCAAATAAATCTTTTGAACTAAGGTGACCGTCTCAGCTGTCTTGAACACGATTGTGGAAAAAGCCACAACAGATGGTGTCCCCGACGTGCAGCTGGCGGACACACGGATTGGAACGAGTTGGTGCTTTGGACACCCGCAGAGAGAACTGGGCCCATCATATTCTACTAACAGGTAAGCGGGTTACCTAAGTTGGCCGAAAGGCCCAAAAACTCCGCTATTCGGCCGTAAACCAAATTTAATCTTCCTCTGTGGGTGTTTAATACCATCTCCGGAAATAAAGATGGTTTATTTAAGCTAATGGCTGACTTCCGGTGATTCGTGTTAATTCTGACCAAGTGGGTTAGGATATTCAGAGAATCTAAGCGCCGAACGCTTTCTTTGACGTTTAAGTAGTGTTTTAGTTAGTTTCACGAGTTGGACTCGTGCCGGAGGAAGGTCAGGGACCTGCTGGGGTTTGCGTCGGACGTGAACAACATTTCCCTTTTTTTTCAGCGGCTGTGGCGAGCAGACCGTCCCTCTGACGAGAGAGACGGGAACTGGGTCGGGGACCCGCAGCTACGTTCGCGTCTGCGTTGTGGGTGTTGACTGCCCACTAAAAAGACGCCATTAATAATTTAGACCAAAGGGAAATGTCAAGTCTGGGACTTTTAGTTAGTTTTGCCAAATTTCATGTGGTCAGGGATCACATTAGGGTTAGGACGTTGTAATAACTTTTATTTGTGCCGTGTTTTCTAGTAAAGGCTTCAAGGCCGGGGGCGTTGAGGGAGAAAAAACAATAAGAAAAAGAAAAAAGAGGGGGAGTGAGTGAGTCTGTGTGTGGGGGCGAAGCAAAGGGTTAGTTTTTTTATTTTTTCTGTGCGTCTGTTCAGGTAGGTGGTGTGTGGAGCTTCCATATCCTGACCGAGAGGGGGCGCTGTTGTATAAGGCAAGGACAAGTCTGTACTCACTGGGTTTTTCATACCACAGACTTGTGAATTGTTTTGTCACAACGGGGGCCAGAAGTGCATGAGAATAAAAAGATTTGAAAGCCTGAGTGTGTGAATGTTGTCATCAGGTGTGGAACTCATAAATGAGAAACATGTGACTCCTATGGAAAGTCTACAGGATCAATACATGAGTTAAGAGCATATTGGTGAACAATCTAAAAGATATGGAACATTTTTGAATATGGAATAAGTATAAACGTGCACAAAAGATGGGAATTATCTAAAAAAGAGGCAATTAACTGAAAAAACAGCAGACCAATAGCTAAAACAAGCAGAAATAATCTTAAATTACCAGAAGTAAGTGGGTAGAGCATGGTTTTCCTGAATTAGGCTGTAAAAGTTGGACTAATTTAAAAGAAAGGTGGAATTAGCTGATATTGGCATGAAACAGCTAAATAGTATCTGAAATGTAAGCAGAAATATCTGAATCTTCCAAACATTAGCTGAAAGGAGCACAATGTTCAGAAATTAGCAGAAATAAGTCAATAGAAGTACAAAAACGTTGAAGTAAGCTGAATATAGCTGAAAAGAGGGAGGAAGACGGACTCTGTTGTAATACATTCCGCGTGAGAAGGAACGAGGTGATGGATGGACAGACTGTCAGACAGGGAGTTGTGGACAACACCAAGCGAAGACCAAACGTTTGTGAGGTCGGGAATATCAGTAGTCCGATAGGCAAACAAACTACACTGTTTATTAGGGTTCATTCACGGGAACAGTAGAGGAGACAGGAGGTGCTTGGAGGTGGTACATCATCAGGCAGGCTAGGAAGCAGCCTGACAGGTGGTAAGAGGTGTTGAGCAGGGAGGAGGTCGTTGGCTGAACATTTTTAATGCTCTCATTTTAGGGGTGATCTGGGCAGGAGGAGAGCTGAATGCCATTTTCAGTCACTAAACGTTGGGAGAGAAACGTAATACATCGTTTAAACTAGGAGAAATGTAATACATCGTTTAAACTAAAAAAAACAAAACCAGAAAGATAGAGGCGGCGGAAATAGACAATATGGGGACGCAGTTAATTAAACCACAGCTGTCGGATGCCAGACATAAACAGGGGGATAAGAGAGCAAGGTCAAAAAACATTTGTGTGTTCAATCAGTGTCAGAGGTAAAGGAGGAGGCAGTGACCTCTGGAACAGTTGATCTGCAGCAATGGTTTGAAACTCAAGGCCAGAGGGCCAGAGGGGGACATCCCGTGTACGAGCGGTAATTAACCGAATTTATACGAGAGATGGAGTCAGAGGGAGTCAGCTGGAGGTATTGTTGGAACAGCTCGCTGTGTGGGAAGATGAAGATGGCAGACAGCCACTCACTAAGCGGGCGAGGGACAGAGTTAAATTGACAACAAACGTACTGCACAGACATGCAAAGGTAGAGAGCTGCTGACAGAGAGCTGCTGACATGATGCAGAGAAGGAAGGTAGATGTTTTAGGTGTCCAAAGAGACCAAGTGGAAGAGCAGCAAGGCTCGCAGCATTGGTGCTGGGTTCAAACTGTTTTATCAGGGTGTAGATAAAAAGAGAAATGGAGTAGGGGTGGTCCTGAAGGAAGTGAGGAGTAGGTCTGACACAAAGAGGAGGTATAGGGTGAATGCTGTTGGAGAGGACATGGAGGTAGTTGGAGTGAGGATATAGGGTGTATAGGAAAGAGTGGAGTGAAGGAGGATGATTCGTTGTGGCGACTTCTGAAAAGGGAGAAGCCGAAGGAAGAAGGAGAAATAAACATCATAAACAGGTCAAATTAAGTTTAAGCATTTCTGGATGACACAGTGTAAACAAATTAGCCAAAATTTCTTCGTGGAATTGACAATAAGATCAGTTTATAAATTCAACTAAAAAACAACAGAATGTAAAATAAGTAATAAACAAAATCCTTGATACTTGTAAAATGAAGAAAAAAATTTATTCTGGTCAAAGAAACTCTTAACTAAACACAAATTGAAATGCTTGGGTTAAATAAATCAGTCTTAACTAAACTCAAATTGAAATACTTGGGTTAAATTAATCAGTCTTAACTAAACTCAACTTGAAATACTTGGGTTAAATTAATCAGTCTTAACTAAACTCAAATTGAAATGCTTGGGTTAAATTAATCGGTCTTAACTAAACTCAAATTGAAATGCTTGGGTTAAATTAATCAGTCTAAATGATTTTATCACATATTGAAAATGTTGTCTAGAGTTTAGGAGCTGTTTCCTTCTAAGAGCTACCTGAACTAGGTTATTTATGTGAAAACAACAATTCTAGTGGGTAAATGAAATGACTTTAAACATTTTGAGATTTCACACAGGTCCTATGAGTGCATAAGGAGAACAGAGATGAGTACATGGTGAGTTTAAGAAGTTGTGCTTTGTGAACAAAGGTGCATGTAGACGTTTTTGTGCAGTGCTAATGGTCTCTGTGATGTCTTGAAGTGTAGACATAGTCTTAATTGAATTGAATTAGAAGAATTTTGTTTAGGATTCATTGAACAAGCATAGTTATGAGATGGAAGAATTTGCAGATTTGGTATATAACAAACAGTGGTTACAGATAATCATGCTGCCTAAACCTTTACAAAGTCCAAAGGGATAATGTAGACCTGAGAGTGGTCCTCACTGTCAGGTGGTGAGTCAAAACACATATTCTAAAAGATTGAAGACATTATTTTGAATGGAATATTTTATGCAGTAGGCGTAAAGAATTGGATTGTGTAGTGTTTGATGAAGGTTTTCACTCTTATGTAATTGAGCGGTTAGAACATCTGTTGTGCAATCCAGGACACCAGAATGACTCTGTTGAAGGTAAACGCTGTGGTCCCAGATTAGAACTGGCTAACAGATGATTAATGTTGATAACAGATGATTAATGTTGAATCAGACTTTTAATAATTGGATTGTTTATTTTCCCTTCTCAGCAGCCTGAGAAGACAGAGTTGTGGATTGGGAGGTGAGTCTGGCTAGGCCCACAGAACACATACAGGTAGTCTTCAGATACATACAGCATCCATCTGAGTTTTGATCATGACCCTCTAGTGCTGGGTGCTGGATCGGATACCAGATGTGTTCAGGTGGACGCTGAAGTTGGGTCTGGGAAACTGACCAATGGGACGTTTCAAAGAAACTGTCAGTCGAGCACCACTGACACAACAACAAAGAAATTGTCAGCCAAGCAATATGACTTTTCACTATGGAAACAAAGCAAAGAGCTATAAGTCAAACAACAAACTGAATTAACTGTCCAGAGGGGGTCCTGGATTTTGTCAACAGCGGGAACATCTAGTCAAGTCTCGCTGTATGCTGAGCTATGAGCTGCTGTACAAAGCTGAATTGGTCTCCAGACCAAGGGAGACAAACTGAAGACAGAAAGGCTGGTGGTCCATCTGTCCAAGGTCACTAACAACAACTGCAGCCTGACGGAGGGGTCAACCCCACATTTGGTCTGTGATGGTCATCCGAGCGCCTTGGGGTCGTGATCAAAACTGCAGTTGGCTTTGATAATAATCACTCACATAGGCTCATTTTAAGACAGGTGCCAGAACATGACATAAGAGTACTACTGTGGGTGTGCTAGATAATTTGCCCTTTTCCAATTGCTCTGAGATGAAAATTGTTTTATTACCTCTAAACCTAATAGGACGATGAATAATGCTCCCCACCCCTGAGCAAACCATTGACTTTTTAACTTTTTGTTTATACAGGTCACGAAGTCTCATTCAAGAGAAACCTGTACCTGAGACCTGATTTGGGTTGAGTTCACTAATGTTTTCCAAGAGTAATACTAAATGATTGTCTTTGCCTTGAATGAGCTCGTTTGGTGGGTCTGGTTTGATACAAGGGATGAAATTTATTTAATGGCTAACTTTTGGGAAATTATATGAGAGCTTGGGTTATATTTGGCTATTTTTTTTTCAAAACCTGGATTGGATAACAGTAGGGGAAGATTAAAATTACACCATATTATTTTTATATTTCTGAATCTAATACTCAGACTGGGTGTTAGTAAATTACAACCAGTAAAACTTCGGATTTGAAACAGAAAACTGTTTCAAAAAGGGGGAAGGTGAAGGCTGCTCTTAGCAGGAAACAGTTCATACAATGATTAGATCATTACAAAATATACAAAAATAACTTAGTAGGGTGGTATATTTAAATGAACAGTAAAAAGCCAGTAGTAAGTCTGAAGCGTTTAAAGGATCATTTAGGATAACCACATTGACATTTGAAAAGTGGAATAAATCAGAAGCCTACAAAACGACATTGCACTTGTATATATCGGTTTAACAAAAGTATTTTTCTCTTTCTTTGCTGTAATGTGTACAGATTCCAGAAAAGGGGGACGCCCCTAGCATCAAAACACAGACTCCTGAAGTGGATTTGAGCAAAGGTTAAGGAGAAATATGGCGGTTCGGTATTTTTAAACACAACTGACTTGACTGGACTGGACTCTTAATTAGATTAATTGGGCTAATAAAAGGTTTCATGAACAAAGTATTTCAACCACATGTTTTACTGCTGAGGAACCGGCTCAGTGGTTATGAATTTTATGAATTTCTTTCTTGCTCCCCTCTCTCGCACAGACAGGTACCTGGAGGGAAGATTAAATTCCTCTTGTTTCCACAGTGTTATATGTCAGTTGTTTAAAAACTTTTAAGGTTATATTGTATTTTGATGTTGTCGGTGCATGCATTTAATGAAGTTCCTTCCACAGGCTCCAGGAGGAGGGAGTCCGGCGTGGGGAATTGCTTATTGCAGGGTGTTGTTGTGTATGGGTGTTGTGTTATTATGTTTAACTTTGCTTATTGTAGGTAGATCCGTTGACTGCAAAGGCTTGGAAGGGTGGAGGACGGTACTAGAGTACACAGGTATCCCTGGAGAAGTCCAGTATGTACCTCATTTCAGTTTCAAGTGGATAGATGAATGTAAGAATAGCATTTTATTTCAGTTTTACAAGTTCTGTTTTATTATAACATTACAGTGTAAGAGTACACACTGACAGTAGCAATAATGACCATCAGGGTGTCCAATAATTAAGAAACAGGTTTTACTCACGAGGAAGTAACCACAGTCAGTTTTTTCCAGGCCCACAAATGGGTCATGGATCCCACAGATAAAATAATCAAAAGGCCATACAGGGTGTTTAACAATTCGCAAGCTTTGGTGTCCAGCTTTTCTCATCAGGAGGGAGAATCTCTGACAGAGGAGACTGACTACGGACCACCACACCAGACTGGGTCCTGCTAGAAAGAGGGATAGGACCCCACCAGGTGGTGGAGAGAACATCACATGCCATCGGTCTCCAGAAGGAGTGACACCTGTTACGACCACAACCAGTGCACCCCTGCAGAGGAGCTGGGTCGATCGCTGGACCAGATTGAGGCTGATCTGCTGGAATATCAGGAGTACAGCTCCCCACTACACCTGGAGGAGGTGACAGGACCTTCGTGGGAGCTCACTCTTTGCCCCTTTGTTCTGGTAGAAAAGAGGCAGTAGCAAACATTGGAGAAGAAGTCTCCGCTCTGCCTAAGTCGGTCAGTCAGGTGGAACGGGGAAGGAAGGAAGGAAGATTCCCAGCCCTGACCGTGAAGAACAGAAGACGCGTCAAACTGATTTTAGTTTTGTCCCAATGCACACACACGTCATTTAGAATGTCTAATCAGACTGATAAAGGTTCTGAGGACTTTGCATGAAGATATCTCCGTGGGCCGAATCCCGCCGAGCACCAAAAGGACCCTTGTGGACGAACAAGGCCTCCCACCGCAAGCTCAAGAACCGAAGACCTGCTAGATAGTCCTGTTTAAATTGAGTGTTTTGTCTTTTCTTGTTTAACATGAGTGTGTTGTCTTTTCTTTCTGTCATTCTGAAAAACAACCAGAGAAGTGTCGTGGATTCAAATGGAAACTCTTAACTATTCAAAATTTTACTCCATTCAATTGGGCATTTAATCATTCTAAAATCCCACGAGGTATTTTAAAGGTGGTTTAAAAGGAGGTCAATTTTGGTATTAGGGTAGAGTTTTACTTATTTTAGTGTGTTGGGTATGTATCTTTTACTAGGAGTGTTGTAGTGTTTTTTTGTATTTTTTATAAAGGTTTATGCGTTTGGTATTTTTACAGGTTTTGAAGGGCTTTAACCATGGGTCTGGTCCAGGACCCCTGGAGGGTTACAGTAAGTCTGGGTGCGGTGGCAGTGTTATTCACTTCCATCTGGAAACATCCAAAAGGGTGTGATCTCCCTTGAATATGGGGAGATCAAAAGAGGGCTTGTTGGATTTCACATTTTTATACCTTTTTATATTTCCTATCAAGCATTCAAATGTCATGTTACACAAAGTGTGTGCGTGTCTTTCTTCAAGGGTTGAACTATATTTATAGAAAATGTTTACTAATCCTAACTATTTTACCTTTACATATAATCTCATATTAACTAATGATAATTTTACAAGTTCACATTTGATATATTACAAGCAATCAAATAAGCCAGGAGGCAGGTAAGATACTGACTACTGACTAACTCAGGAGGGAAGAGTCCTTTGTTCTCTGAGCACATGGTGGCCTGGCCGCTCACACATACACTGATTAACATAAATAAAAGCTAGAACACATTTCTTTAATTTAGACTTAATATAGTTTGACTAAGTAAAATCCCTCAGGTTCTCTCTTAATAATAATTCATGATTAGATGCTCCCCAACAGAGTGTTAACAGTCTAAACGCAGACAAGGAAACAAAGTGTCATATTATGTATCTGCCTTAAAGCAGAGAAACACCAGGTTCTGGG
>NC_056509.1:9062543-9070998 GCF_014905685.2 Nematolebias whitei
ATACACATAAGGTAGGTAATAATTAATAGTGATTAATTATTCGTGTAACAATCATGACACACTAATTACCAATAAAACAGACACACATTAACATGAACAAAGAACCTCTGATTTTAGAGAGACCAGGGTATCATAAAACTTATCTCTGGAATGCAGTAAGAAGGGGCCTTGAGGGGGCGGGCTAGACCCGTAACCATAGCAACCTAGGGTCTGAACCAATCAGAAAGCTAGCCTTCTCAAACTTTGATAAAAGCCAGAAATGACACACGGCCAGCGAGCATTTCCGGGGAAGCACAGACCAAGAGGGTTCGTTCTTTAATGCTCCAAATATATGCATATATTTAACAAATGTAATTGTTTGTCTCTGAATATCTGTAACTCCTGTTTGTCAAATAAATCTTTCGAACTAAGGTGACCGTCTCAGCTGTCTTGAACACGATTGTGGAAAAAGCCACAACAGTAGCTAAACCAGCCACTAGGGAGCACAAGCCAGTGTATCTGTTGTGCCGGTCCCAAGGCCGGGTAAACGGTGAGGGTTGTGTCAGGAATGGCATCTGATGTAAAACACTTTTGCCAAAACAATAATGTGAGTTTGAAACCATACTGGATCGGTCGAGGCCCGCCACCGGTGCTGTTGACAAACAGGATGCCGGCAGAAATTGTGCTACTGTTAGTTGAAGATCACGAGGAGAGAAACGTGTCAGGAGACAGAGGGAGAAGAGGAAAGTGAAGAATGTAGGACTGAGGGTTGCAACAGTGTGGGGATGTGGGGACAATGACAAGCAAAGGTAGAGAGCTGGCTGACATGATGCAGAGAAGGAAGGTAGATGTTTTATGTGTCCAAGAGACCAAGTGGAAGGGCAGCAAAGCTTGCAGCTTTGGAGCAGGGTTCAAACTGTTTTACAATGGTGTAGATAGAAAGAGAAATGGGGTAGGGGTGGTCCTGACGGAGGAGTTGGCAAATAATGTAGTAGAGGTGAAGAGAGTGTCAGATAGGGTGATGTGCCTGAAGGTAGAAGTAGAAGGTTTGATGCTAAACATCGTCAGTGGTAATGCTCCACATGTTGGATGTGATGAGGATGAGAAAGATACATATTGGAAAGATCTGGATGAAGTGATAGAGAGTATTCCCAGGTAGGAGAGAGTGGTGATCGGAGCAGACCTGAATTGACATGTTGGTGAAGGAAACAGAGGAGATAAGGAAGTGATGGGTAGGTTTGGTGTCAAGGAAAGAAACCAGAAAGGACAGATGGTGGTGGATTTTGCCAAGAGAATGGAAATGGCTATAGTCAATACCTATTTCCAAAAGAGGGAGGAACATAAAGTGACCTATAAGAGTGGAGGAAGGAGTATGCAGGTCGATTACATTCTGTGTAGAAGAGAAAACCTGAGGGAGATTGGAGACTGTAAGGTTGTGGAAAGGGAGAGCGTGGCCAGACAGCATCAGATGGTTGTGTGTAGAATGACTGTTGTTGTGAAGAAGAGAAAAATGGTAAAATCAGAGAAGAGACCAAATGGTGGAAGATGAAGAAGGAAGAATGTTGAGAGAAATTCAGAAATGAGCTGTTAAAGGCTCTGGGTAGTAAGAAAGAGCTTCCAAATGACTGGGCTACTACAGCAACAGTAATTAGAGAGACAGGTAGGAAGGTACTTGGCGTGTCATCTGGACAGATAATGGATGATAAGGAAACCTGGTGGTAGAATAGTGAAGTGCAGGACACCGTTCAAAGAAAGAGATTAGCCAAAAAGCAATATGACAGTGAGAGGACTGAAGAGAGGAGACAGGAATATAAGGAGATGGGACGTAGAGCAAAGAGGAGAAGGAAAATTTAAAAAGCAATGTATCAGAATAACCAAAAAGAGTTTTTGTATATCAGTGTGTGGAGTAGATCCCCCACACACTGACCCACAATGAGAAGGAACTATGTACAGGACTGAGTTTGTTGTGGCTCCTGAGACTGATGAAGTATTTTGGATGATTTAAATGATGAGCTCAAACAAAGTACAAATATAAGCCGGCTTAAAAAACAGTATAAAAATGAGCTTATTGAAAAATATTTTGTATGGGATGGGAGTTTCAAAGACCAAAAATGCTATTGCTGATATTAATGTGTAAATAATTGTACATTCAAAGATTAGAATGTGAGGTTTAAGCATCATGTAATGTGGGAGTATTATAAGGGTTATTTGGTGTGGGGAGACTAAAATGATAATATATTGATGTGTATGATAGGGGCAGGAAATCATAAGATTGTTATCTTGTAGTGAACTAGGCCTGAGGTCAAATCCTGACCTTAAGGATCTTATGGGACAGAAACTGTCATTTCATTGATTTGAATCCAGAAATACAGGTTCACCCATCCTGAGACTTTCTTTCTTGAAAATTCAAGTGAAAGAACACTCTCTTTTCTATTATCATTCCTGTTTTACAAATGTTTGATAATCAAAGTGTTTTAGTTCAAACATTTTAGATGTTACAGTGAACTAATCAATTTTATTAACTGTAAAACAGTAACAATGATTTTTTAGTTGCTTATGCAAAGTAGAATTCATGTTAAGGCCTGTTACAGAGTAATTATGCATTTTCTGATTTCTGTCTTTGAATGAGCAGTGTACGTTTTCCAAGGTCAGGAGTCGAAGCAGACAAGTTGTTGGAACGAATGGTCATTGTGTTACATCCTCTCAGACGTCAACAGAGGGGTTGGCACCTGTTTCTCCAAACTCGCCAAAACATTTCTCTGTCTCTGAGAACATTTTTAATCTGTTCCATAACAATTCTTGCTGTTTTCTGACTTCTAGTAACCTCTTACGTCACAGACCACACCCCTGTCTGGTCGACATTGACCAATCAGGGACTCCCCAAATGAACCGGGAATAGAGCCTCTTCAAAATGTCGGTACTTCCTAGTTCTCCCAGTTCTGTGTGGTAGCAGTTCTGAGATGTTCGCAGTTCTGTGAAGTCGTTGTTCTGTGAGTTGCCGTTGGAGTCGGGCTGGAGAGTTTGCAGCTCCAGTCGTTTGGGAGAACAGAAGTCCAGCCATGATAAGGCTCTTCCGAGTTTGGATTATAACACTTCCACCTCTGGGTGGAACTCTGACGGACTCCACTCATGTGAAGTCCACTTGCTGAGGTAAGCTTGTGTCGGACGGAATCTCGTCACTACTTCGGACGATTCACAGCCATCCTACGGAGACGCTGAACAGGTAGCGTTAACTGGAACTCCGTATCCGCTGATTCATCTTCAGAGAGGTAACGAGTCAAGTTTACTACCGAGCGTACCGAGGAAAAGCTGGGTTCGAATGGAGAGTGCTGTTTCTGAGTGCCGACATAAACATTCTCCCTCATCCACCTTTTACTCCCACTAAACTTCATCTTTCCATCTTCAAAAATTCTTCTATCAAGTAGAAATCATTCCAGATATTTTAGAAATGTCTGTGTAAAGTGCTCACTCCACCGCCGTGTGGATTGATGTCTGCTGTTCTGCGGAAAAGTGAAAACAATCGCCGTATTGTTTCTCACTACCTGTAAAGCTGATTAATTATGTTGTTATTTTTCAATTTGCCAAATTAATGTAAATGTTTGATGTTAAACTTTGATTCTGTAAATAAATGGCCACATTCATTTTGATGGGTCAAAGATAAATAACGTCTCACGTCCACATTTCATTAAATTCAATGCACGTTTATATTCAGTCCAGAAAAATGAAGAATCCGTTTTAATTGATGAATATATCTCAGCATCTGTTCATCTACATTCTGGTGGCCCGTGACGTGTTCATAAATGGACTGTGTATGCGTGTAATAATTGAATATTTCATGTTGGCATGAAAAAATAGCAATCGTTTGCTGTACTGAAACGCAGCGTGCTGAGCTGCAACGCTTGAAGTCAAAACACTGCATGTTTACGCTGGAGATGTTTTGAAGCTGAACGTGTGAGTCATTGAGTCTTTTTAAAGCTGAAATTGTACGTCTGTTATGTGTAACATAAGCTGGCTTTGAGCTGTGGAATCGCTTAACCGTGTTCCAGACGCTGATCTGGTTCCGGCTCGGTTCTGAAAAAGTTCGAACGAGTTGTTTAAATAGCTAGAAAGACGTTTTTGAGACCGGGGCGCCTACTCCGTGCAGCTCAGAGCTTGATTCGTGACACTTGTAACAGAAATTGGTGCATGTTGACAGTTTAAAAGGCGAATAGTTGTCGAATTATTTCAGGCTAACAGTAACATGCTAGTTGGAAAAACGGTCCGTGATTGGTTGAGTTAGCTGCTGTGTAACGGTTTCATTGGCTGAGAGACGTGTCAGTCACCCCGAGCTGCCCTGTCATTGGTAGATTCAGTCACGTGACCCGGAAATGAAAACTCGTTTTCATAGGGAATTAAAATCTGCTTTTTAAAGCTGAAAAGCACTTTAAAGTTGATTTTGATCCGCTGCTTAAGTTCTTCAAAGTGTAATCGCTGAAATTTTGCCACGTTAGAGTTTAAAATCCGTCATTAAATGATGTTTTTGAACAACGCTAGCGATGCTAATTTTAAGCTAACAGCTAACGACCGGATGAGTGACGTGGCTACGTCACTTCCTCCATGTCAGATTGTAAAGTTCGGTTGAACCGAAACCTTTACTGTGCTTAAAATCACTAAATGTAACTTGCCACATGCACCTAAAACTCATTGTTCATGCAAAAAAGTCGTGCTTGTTGAGAAAACGCCACGTTTAAGCTTTAAAACCGTTCAGAAATGTTGATTTTAACCGAGTTTAGCCGAAGCTAACTTTAAGCTAAGCGGCTAACAACAGGATGTCAACCGAACGTCACAGGAAGTCGTCATAGACTCCTGCTGGTAGAAAGCTAAACACTGCCCCCTCCTGGGAAACTTGAGATCACAGTTTCACTTCAGTTTTAGGTTTTTGAGTGAAATTAAACGTTTTTTATTTCTGTAAGACAAACTTTGAGTTAACAAACTTCCTCGAGCTGATTTATACTGTTATTTTATCTTACCATTAAAAGTCAGTAAAGTATTAATGCCCAGAGAGGCGTTTACTAGGACATTTTTCATTCACTGATAAATCCTCAAGCAGGTGCAAAATGAAAAAATGAGAACTTTTGGTAAAGACAGTCACAGATAATCACAGAGTTGATCAGTTTACTCATTTGCTTGAAAGATAATACACGTTTAATTGCAAAATCACTAAATAAGAGTAAATATATCAGGAAAAAGAGACTTTTCTGAAATCTGGTCTCTCTTGTAAATGAGTCCTCGAGGCTCAATGGGATTTACCTGTATAAATAAAGGTTGATTGATTTAAATTTTTAAATAGCAGATATTGGCAGGAAAACAGGAGTATAACAGTTTTTCTGAAGAAGGACTGATTAATCCTAACACATCATCAATTTTTCTTTTTCTGTCCACCACTTGGTTCTATGAGTAACTGTAAAATAGCAAATTTCTGGAACAGAACGGTTTAAAAGTGTCTTTAAACTGATGTGCTGTGAGACTTTTTAGAAATTGCAGGTTTATAAAAATTCAGTGCTTTAGAGTAAAATACATTAAGAGAGCTTGGTAATCTAGTATCTGTTAAGAAATAAGCACATGAAAAGTAACACTGCCAGAGAAGCATTTACTTAAGAATATTCATGAATTGGGGTAAAACCTACAAATAGGTGCCCACAGTTGAATAAGTTGACTTATAACAGTACTTTTGTGTAAATCCAAAGCTTAAAATTGTGTGAAACTCATTGACATTTGAATACAATTATTTACCTGTAAAAATATCTGAAGCTTGCAATTGTTTTACCCAGAAAAAGTGCTGAACGGTGAATAACCATGACAGGTGTCAGGGAAAAAGATTTTGATCTTTATGAGATGAAGGACTATTTGGAAGATGCGTTAGCGCTGCTGACAGCATCCTTACATCCATATGGCGAACAGGCGGACAGCATGAACCCAAAAGAGTTAGTGGACAATCTGATGGAGGTTGCAAGATGTGTGACCTCTACAGAAATTACAAAGTCAAGTTATGATCAGCTGGCTAAAATTGCAATTTTGCTGAAAGGATCGTTCTATGCAGTTGTTGAGAAAGCTGATGACCTTACACTAAGGTTAGACAGTGAAAAAGTGTTTGCTCAGGAAATTGAAGATCACTACCTTCAATTTAAAAGCGAACACGAGGTCCTCATGAAAAAACATTATGAACAGATGTTTCAATTACAGCAAGATGCGCGTGCAGAAGTTGATTCAATGAACAGCAAAATACAATTACTTGAGGCGTCACTATCTGAAGCCAGGGATAAAGACCGTGTGTACCAAGCCGTGTGTTCAGACAACGATGTGCTACAACGACAGTTGCAGGTCGCATCAAAGGAGCTGGAGGAATGCAAAGTGGTAAAGGAGGGATTAATCCAACGATGTCTGCATTTACAAGTTGAATGTCAAACATCACAGGATCGCCTGAAGGCTTGTGAGGAGAATCTAGCCACAGCAACAAACAAGATTTCTGACGTGGGGCGAGATGGTCTGGGACTCAGAGACGAACAAGGTCAGGGTCCGGGTCAGCCACAACCACCCCAGACAGATGCTGTTGCACCTCCTACTATTAGCCCCATTCGGTCACCCCCACCCCCATCTCGGGTGGTAGGGACAGACCTGCACCGACTTGTACCTCCTACTCTTAACACCATTCCGTCATCCCCACCCCCATCTCGGGTGGTAGGGGCAGACCTTCACAAATTTGCACCACCAACCACACAAGAGAGACCGTTGATACTGTCTCCTTCAATGGATGATTTGCAAAAAATCTCAAAATATGTACAACGCTTTGTACCTGGACCGATGGGCTCATCTGGAACAAAAGCGTACCTCAGAGATCTTGAGTTCAGATTGAGAGGTTATCCTAATGCTACGGTTGAGGATAAGGTCAGTCTGATACGGCTCACTTCGGACAGAGAGGTGTTCACCTTCATCGAGCGTCTACCTGATGCAACGAGAAGGGATTACAACCTTCTGTGTGAAGCTTTGATCAGAGAGTACGACTCCTGCACGGGACCTGCTGGTTTCCCAGCTGCAGACAAGGTTACGCAGGGCAAAACTGAACATCCAAGAGTTTATTACAAAAGAATCTTCCAAGCTTATTTTGGTAACAGAAATGAAACCGGAATGGAAGAAGAGGAAGGTTTTAAGTTTGTTTTCAGCAAAAATCTCCACACTGATTTTAGACGATCAGTACAAATGATGGCAAATTTCAGAGAAAAATCCATCAGTGAAATTAAACAGTGTGCTATAAATGTGTTCGAGGCATGCTCTCATGATAAGACGCCCATAGAGGTGTTTCCTGGTATAAAGGTTAAACCCCACTCCCTAAAAATGGAAGGAAGGCGTGCGTCGCCACCTCCTCCGGAAACAGGCGAGAAAAGGCAGTATTTTCATACTAACAAACCGCGTCCTGAAGGTGCGCGCTGGGACAAAAAAACTCCTCTTTCAGAGGATGAACGTGATTATCGTAAAAGGGGTGCACGTAGGACGCAACGATATGGGAACCCATATCATCAGGGGCAGTACGTAAAGGAACCCCCGAAAGACGTACCTGACCGTCCCCCACCTCGGCCGAAACGAACCGAGGCGAAAAAATCACAAAAGTTCCAGAAACAAGGCCCTACACCTCTGAGCTCGGAAGAGACAGAGAAAATACGCAGGTTGTTAGAAACTTTGAAACACACTGACAAGGGAACCCAACCAGGAGCACTATGCAGTAATGTAATCCCTATTACATCTGAGGGCACGAATGACAACATTACAGATGTCGGTGGAACACACCAAGACGTTGCTGTTGTTGCCTCAAACAACCCCTCATCGGAAGAAGGGGGGGTAAACACACACACAAACGATGACGAGTCATCGCAAGCTGAACACTCAGAAACAGCTACTGCTGTGCTGACGGTTCAGACAAACCAAGATTACACAGATAAGGCTGACCGCGTGGAAGCGTCAGAAAAAACCCAAAAGGTTTCTGTGTAACTTTATCAGAAGGGGGGTCGCCAAAAAGGCGTACCTGTCAGTAACACTCGAAGGTGTCTTCACACACGAAGCACTCTTGGACGGTGGGGCAGACATAACAATTATGTCAGCTAAACTGTTCGAGGAGCTGAGGACGGCCGCTGCCAGTGTTAACAGGATAATACCTCTCTCTGAATGTGCTATAGAAATGCAGGGTCTCTCAGAGGTGAGAACAACCCTGACAGCTATAGCAATGGTTCACATGCAGATTGGCAAAATGACACTGTACCACCCAGTACACGTGTCTCGTGTTGACTCATTCCCATTTTTGGTTGGCCAGGATTTTATAAATCGCTTCGACGCGATTATAGATTATGGTGATCAAACAATGTGGACAACAGTGAGCAAACCACTGCCAATAGATACG
This sequence comes from Nematolebias whitei, assembly GCF_014905685.2. NCBI lineage: Eukaryota > Metazoa > Chordata > Actinopteri > Cyprinodontiformes > Rivulidae > Nematolebias > Nematolebias whitei. The sequence continues at coordinate 9,070,951 of NC_056509.1, forward strand.
CCTCCGGAGTGTGACACAGACTGCCCAACAGCAGGTACCGCGGAAGGC
>NC_056509.1:9071098-9080408 GCF_014905685.2 Nematolebias whitei
TTTCCTTGCTGGATTACTTTTGACTTTTGTTTTCCTTGCTGGATTACATCAAGCTCAAGGACATTCGAAGGCGTAAGTTCATGTTTGGAATTCATCCCCATGGACAGGTGATGATTTCCAAAGGGGGGACTGTAGTGAACTTGACCTGATGTCAAAACTAAGCCTAAGGTCAAAACCCTTGACCTTAAGAACCTTGTGGGACAGAAACTGTCATTTCATTGATTTGAATCCAGAAATACAGGTTCACCCATCCTGAGACTTTCTTTCTTGAAAATTCAAGTGAAAGAACACTCTCTTTTCTATTATCATTCCTGTTTTACAAATGTTTGATAATCAAAGTGTTTTAGTTCAAACATTTTAGATGTTACAGTGAACTAATCAATTTTATTAACTGTAAAACAGTAACAATGATTTTTTAGTTGCTTATGCAAAGTAGAATTCATGTTAAGGCCTGTTACAGAGTAATTATGCATTTTCTGATTTCTGTCTTTGAATGAGCAGTGTACGTTTTCCAAGGTCAGGAGTCGAAGCAGACAAGTTGTTGGAACGAATGGTCGTTGTGTTACATCCTCTCAGACGTCAACAGAGGGGTTGGCACCTGTTTCTCCAAACTCGCCAAAACATTTCTCTGTCTCTGAGAACATTTTTAATCTGTTCCATAACAATTCTTGCTGTTTTCTGACTTCTAGTAACCTCTTACGTCACAGACCACACCCCTGTCTGGTCGACATTGACCAATCAGGGACTCCCCAAATGAACCGGGAATAGAGCCTCTTCAAAATGTCGGTACTTCCTAGTTCTCCCAGTTCTGTGTGGTAGCAGTTCTGAGATGTTCGCAGTTCTGTGAAGTCGTTGTTCTGTGAGTTGCCGTTGGAGTCGGGCTGGAGAGTTTGCAGCTCCAGTCGTTTGGGAGAACAGAAGTCCAGCCATGATAAGGCTCTTCCGAGTTTGGATTATAACACTTCCACCTCTGGGTGGAACTCTGACGGACTCCACTCATGTGAAGTCCACTTGCTGAGGTGAGCTTGTGTCGGACGGAATCTCGACACTACTTCGGACGATTCACAGCCATCCTACGGAGACGCTGAACAGGTAGCGTTAACTGGAACTCCGTATCCGCTGATTCATCTTCAGAGAGGTAACGAGTCAAGTTTACTACTGAGCGTACCGAGGAAAAGCTGGGTTCGAATGGAGAGTGCTGTTTCTGAGTGCCGACATAAACATTCTCCCTCATCCACCTTTTACTCCCACTAAACTTCATCTTTCCATCTTCAAAAATTCTTCTATCAAGTAGAAATCATTCCAGATATTTTAGAAATGTCTGTGTAAAGTGCTCACTCCACCGCCGTGTGGATTGATGTCTGCTGTTCTGCGGAAAAGTGAAAACAATCGCCGTATTGTTTCTCACTACCTGTAAAGCTGATTAATTATGTTGTTATTTTTCAATTTGCCAAATTAATGTAAATGTTTGATGTTAAACTTTGATTCTGTAAATAAATGGCCACATTCATTTTGATGGGTCAAAGATAAATAACGTCTCACGTCCACATTTCATTAAATTCAATGCACGTTTATATTCAGCCCAGAAAAATGAAGAATCCGTTTTAATTGATGAATATATCTCAACATCTGTTCATCTACATAAAATTGCATGTCAATTGGCATGACTGTTATTTTCTTCTCTTTCTTTGTTTTTACTTTTAATTGTCGTTCGAAATAAAAATAAAAAAGAAATTAAGAAAGAAATAAAGAGGGAAGTAGCTAAGGCCAAGCAGAAGGCATACGATGAGTTGTATGAAGACTGGACACTAAAGAGGGCGAGAAGGACTTGTGCCGATTGGCAAGACAGAAGGATCAGGTTGGAAAGGATGTGCAGCAGGTTTAGGCTTATTAAAGATAGGAATGGTAATGTTCTAACAAGTGAGGAGAGTGTGACGGGAAGATGGAAGGAGTACTTTGAGGAGCTAATGAATGACGAGAATGAAAGAGAAAGAAGAGTAGAGGTCATAGAAACTGTGGTCTAGGAAGTGGGAAAGATTAGTGAGGGTGAAGTCCGGAAAGCTTTGAAAAGAATGAAGAAGGGGAATGCAGTAGGACCTAATGACATGCTAGTGGAGGTTTGGAAATGTCTTGGAGAGATGGCAGTGAGGTTTTTGACTCAAATATTCAATGGCATATATGAGGGTGAGAAAATGCCTCAGGAGTGGAGAAGAAGTGTGCTGGTGCCCATTTTTAAGAACAAGGGTGATGTATAGAGTTGTAGCAACTAAAGGGGAATTAAGTTGATGAGCCACACAATGATCTGGGAGAGAGTTGTGGAAGCAAGACTTAGACGAAAGATGACTATCTGTGAGCAGCAATATGGTTTCATGCCAAGAAAGAGCACCACAGATGCCATGTTTGCTTTGAGAATTCTGATGTAGAAGTACAGAGAGGGTCAGAAAGAACTCCATTGTGTCTGTGGATTTAGAAAAAAGCATATGACAGAGTGCCAAGAGAGGAGGTGTGGTATTGCATGAGGAAATCTGGAGTGGCAGAGAAGTATGTTAGACTGGTACAGGACATGTATGAGGACAGTAGGACAGTGGTGAGATGTGCTGTAGGAGTGACAGATAGCTTCAAGGTGGAGGTAGGATTGCATCAAGGATTGGCTCTGAGCCCCTTCTTGCTTGCTCTGGTGATGGACCGACTAACAGATTGTAATGATTGTGGTGTACCCAGAATGAAAGACCAGAACTGAACAGAGACCAGGACTCAGAGAATAGTTTAAAGTGTTTATTTACAGGTAGGTGATATATACAACATTGATGAGGGGAACGGGAACACCTGGAGAGAGAGCGATGATTTCAAGGGCTGCGGTTGAATGAGAATATATCTTGTAGATATATTCTTACGGTGAGAAGCAGGTGAAGGTATTATCCTGATGATGTCCAGTGGCACAAGATGAAGCAGCAAGTAGATTGAGGCAAGTGGTGGAAGGCATCCAGCAATTGTAGCTAGGCAGGAGGAGTCACAGTTCATGTGGAACTCAGGCAGGACAGGTACAACTAGATCCAAACTCTGAGGAAGCGCAGAGGAAAAACACAATATTAGTTTTTACTAATATCACTGAATATTGGCCAGAACACAACTACCGTTGGTAGGCAATGTCCCAGCGCCTGCAGAGTGGTTCCTGAATCTTCTTATACTCCTCCTGGGTGTTGAGCTGATCATCTGCAGCTGGAGCCAATTAGGAGTGATGAGGAGAGAGAAAGGCAGGATGCAGGGCAGGATCCTTACATTACCCTCCCCTCAAGAGTCGCCTCCCGGCGACCTGAAGCGCTTTTCTGGGTGTGCCCTGAAGAATGTGGTGATAAGGCTGGGGTCCAAAATGAAGGACCTCGGGATCCAAGAGCGCTCCTCTGGACCGTAACCCTCCCAGTCGACCAAATATTGGAACCCCCACCCCCGGCGCCGAACGTCCAGGATGCGGCGGACCGTGAAGGCTGGATGGTTGTCAATGAGACGGGGGGGGGGGGCGGAGGGAGGTCGGCAGGAGGGCACAGGGGGCTTTCCACAATGGGCTTGAGTTGAGACACGTGGAAGGTGGGATGAATCCGCACAGATGCGGGTAGCTGGAGTCTGACTGCCGTAGGACTCAGGATACGCGTGATACTAAAGGGGCCAATGAAGCGGGGAGCCAACTTACGTGGGGTGTCCTTACGTGGGGTGTCCTTGAGGTGAATGTTCTGGGTCGACAGCCAGACTCTTTGTCCGACCTTGTAAGCTGGGGCTGCAGATCGGTGACGATCAGCAATCTCCTTGTTTTTGGCAGCTGTGCGCAGTAGGGCGAGCTTAGCTTGGCACCAAACCCGACGACATCTCCTGAAATGATGTTGCACCGAAGGAACTGCTACATCACCTTCTTGACTGGGAAACAATGGTGGAGCGTAGCCAAGGGAGGCTTCAAATGGAGACAAACCAGTAGCAGATGATGTGTGGGTGTTGTGGGCATACTCTACCCACACCAGATGTGGACTCCATGTGGAGGGGTTATCCTCTACCACACACCTGAGGGCAGCCTCCAATTCCTGATTGGCCCTTTCGGCCTGACCATTGGACTGTGGGTGGTAACCCGATGTTAGGCTGACCGAGGCCCCTAAGGAATTACAAAAGTTCTTCCATACCTGTGATATGAACTGGGGTCCTCTGTCAGAAACGATGTCCGATGGGATGCCGTGAACTCGAAACACGTGTTGGACCAACAGCTGAGCTGTCTCCAAGGCCGAGGGAAGCTGGGGTAACGGAACAAAATGAGCTGCCTTAGAAAATCTGTCAATGACAGTGAGAATAGCAGTTTTACCATCAGAGGGGGGCAGCCCAGTAACAAAGTCAAGAGATATATGGGACCATGGGCGGCTAGGCGTGGGGAGTGACTGTAGTTTTCCAGCTGGAGGCTGGTTGCCAGTCTTACTTCTGGCGCACGTGGGGCAAGTGGCTACGTAATCCTTTACATCCTTGTTCATGGAGGGCCACCAGAAGTGTTTCTTAGTCAGAGCTAACATGCGAGCAACACCTGGGTGACAAGAAATCTTATGAGTGTGGAGCCAGTGGAGTACCTTAGCCTTGATACTGGTGGGTACAAACATAGTGCCAGCAGGACCTGTCCCAGGGTCAGGTTCGGACTTCTGGGCCTCTAAGATGTCCTTTTCGATGGATCAGGTCAACGAACCAACCACACAGGATGAGGGTAGAATGTTTGGCTCCTGTTCGGTGCCCTCTGGTGGTGAGAACTGACGAGACAGGGCGTCGGACTTCACATTTTTTGAGCTGGGTCTGAAAGTCAGTACAAAATTAAATCTCGTAAAAAATAGTGACCATCTAGCTTGTCTGGGATTTAATCTCCTGGCCTCGCGGAGATAAGTGAGGTTCTTATGATCAGTCTAAATGAGGAATGGTATGTCTGTGCCCTCGAGCCAGTGTCGCCATTCCTCCAAGGCCAACTTGACAGCAAGGAGCTCACGGTTTCCTACGTCATAATTCTGTTCAGCCGAGGAGAGGTGTCGAGAGAAGAACGCACAGGGGTGCACCTTGTTGTCAACAGGAGATCTCTGAGACAAAACGGCTCCCACGCCAGTGTCAGAAGCATCGACCTCAAGGATAAACTGAATCTTAGGATCGGGGTGGCAAAGAATAGGGTAAGGGATATTTGTTCTTAATTGTGATCTGATTTAATCCTCTATAGTCTATGCAGGGACGTAAGGTCTTGTCCTTCTTAGCCACAAAGAAAAATCCCGCACCAACAGGAGAGGTGGAGGGACAAATTATTCCTGAGTTCAATGATTCAGAGATGTATTCTTTCATAGAGTCACGTTCTGGACCAGACAAATTGTAAAGGCGGCTAGAAGGAAGAGGAGCCCCTGGTAATAAATCAATAGCACAATCATAAGGACGGTGCGATGGTAATGACAGGGCCTTTTGTTTACTAAATGCAGGGGCAAGGTCATGGTAAACACTAGGAATCTTAGACAAATCGACTGGATCGGGTGCCTCAGGATGTTTAACAGTGGAAGGAACAGCAGTTCTTAAACAGTTCATTAAACAGTGAGGGCTCCACTGTTCTATTCTTTTAACCCTCCAATTAATTATGGGGTTGTGATCTTTGAGCCAAAGAAAACCCAAGACAAGCTGTGCAACGAGTGACTCGAATACAAAGAACTCACTGTGTTCATGATGGTTCCCGGAGATCATGAGGTGTACTGGTACAGTCTTTTTAAACACTGAAGCGAACTTTTGACCTGTTAGCCCGGTCATTGTCAGTGGCGTGGGAAGAAGTTGTTTGGGGATGGATAGGAGCTCCACCAAGTCCTGGCTAATGAGGTTCTGCTCGGCCCCAGAATCTACTAGAGCAACAACTGATTTATTTTCTCTATCAACGATAATGGTGGTGTTGAGTTCCAAGCGGGAGGCAGGAGAAGAAGAAGAGTTTCTCACCAATATCTCCTGCTTTATTGGTGAGAGGGGCCGTTTCCCAAGAGCGGGCAACGAGCAATGAAATGTCCTTGTTCACCACAATAGATACAAGCTTTATTGTTCATTCTTCTTCGTCTCTCTTCTGGAGAGAGGCGAGTACGACCCAGCTGCATAGGTTCTGGTTCTGAGTCGGGTTTGTATTCTAACATTAATGCAGGTGGCTGTCTCAGTGTGGAGTGAAAACCGGAAGCAGTGGAACTCTGGGAAATGTAGTCTTTTCTATTGTAAACAGTTTGACGTTTTGATGTAGAGGGAACACCGGAAGTAGGCGAATTCTGGGAATCGTAGTCTTTCTCCCACCTTCGTTCTTGTAGTTGATTGTCAATACGTGTGGCTAACTGAATTAGCTCGTCCAAACTTCGTGGTTCCTCTAATGCCGCTAAGTGGTCTCTTATGGAGTTGGAAAGAGAGTGTAGGAAGGTACCTCTGAGTGCGACCTCTCCCCATCCGGTTCGGGCGGCGGTGATTCTGAACTCCAGAACATGAGCCGTAACGGAGCGTCTGCCTTGAAGAAGGGTGAGTTGATGTTTTACTGCTTCTGCTCGTTGGAGGGGTTGATCGAACACGCGCTTGAATTCTTCTAGAAGTGAGGCAAAGCTTAAGGTACTGACAGGGTGAGAGGATAAATGAGCATGAGCCCAACGTAATGTGTCCCCCTTTAGCTGAGTGATGAAAAATGAAATCTTGGCAGCATCTGAAGAGTAAAGACTGGGTGCTCTCTGAAACGTTAACTCGCACTGGAGTACAAAACCCCCACACATCTCAGGCTCTCCACAAAAAAGTTCTGCCGGTTTTAAATTTAGCTCTGTGGTGGTCATTTGGGGAAGATTAGAAATAGGAAGACTGACCTCAGGTGTAGGTGTAGCAGCAGGTGGCAGGAGCTGAGTCATCCCTTGTTTGACTGAAAACATCATGCTGCCCAGTTCCTGGAGATTAGACTGGTTAATCTGTGGCAGGTTTAACAAGCGTTCAAGAGTGGCTTCATTTTTCTCTACTCTGTGTAACATAGCCTGAAGTGTGAGTTGGTTCTGTTCAGATCCAGCATCTTTCAAGGGTACTTGGTTTGGCTGGGACATTCTGTAATGATTGCGGTGTACCCAGAATGAAAGACCAGAACTGAACAGAGACCAGGACTCAGAGAATAGTTTAAAGTGTTTATTTACAGGTAGGTGATATATACAACATTGATGAGGGGAACGGGAACATCTGGAGAGAGAGCGATGATTTAAAGGGCTGCGGTTGAATGAGAATATATCTTGTAGATTTATTCTTACGGTGAGAAGCAGGTGAAGGTATTATCCTGATGATGTCCAGTGGCACAAGGTGAAGCAACAAGTAGATTGAGGCAAGTGGTGGAAGGCATCCAGCAATTGTAGCTAGGCAGGAGGAGTCACAGTTCATGTGGAACTCAGGCAGGGCGGGTAAAACTAGATCCAAACTCTGAGGAAGCGCAGAGGAAAAACACAATATTAGTATTTACTAATATCACTGAATACTGGCCAGAACACAACTACCGTTGGTAGGCAATGTCCCAGTGCCTGCAGAGTGGTTCCTGAACCTTCTTATACTCCTCCTGGGTGTTGAGCTGATCATCTGCAGCTGGAGCCAATTAGGAGTGATGAGGAGAGAGAAAGGCAGGATGCAGGGCAGGATCCTTACACAGATGAGGTCAGGCAAGAATCCCCATGGATGATAATGTTTGCAGATGACATTGTGATCTGTGGAGAGAACAGGGAACAGGTGGAAGAGAACTTGGAGAGGTGGAGGTATGCACTTGAAAGAAGAGGAATGAAAGTCAGCCATAGTAAGACAGAGTACATGTGTGTAAATGAGAGGGAGGCTGGTGGAACAGTGAGGCTACAAGGAGCAGAGGTCACAAAGGTGCAGGACTTCAAGTACTTGGGGTCCACTGTCCAGGAAAATGGGGAATGTGGTAAAGAAGTGAAAAAGAGAGTCCAGGCAGGATGGAGTGGATGGAAAAAAGTTTCAGGAGTGATTTGTGACAAAAGGGTGTCAGCAAAGGTCAAAGGAAAATTTTTACAAGACAGTGGTGAGACCAGCTATGTTGTATGGTCTGGAGACAGTGGCATTGACAAAAAGACAGGAGAAAGAACTGGAAGTGGCAGAAATGAAGATGCTAAGGTTCTCCTTAGGAGTGACAAGGCTGGATAAAATTAGGAATGAGATCATCAGAGGGACAGCACAGGTTGAACAACTGGGAGATAAAATTAGGGAGGCCAGAGTGAGATGGTTTGGACATGTCAAGAGAAGGTACCGTGGGTATATTGGTAGAAGGATGTTAGAAATGCAGCTGCCAGGAAGAAGACAAAGAGGAAGGCCAAAGAGGAGATATATGGATGCAGTTAGAGAGGACATGAAGGTAGTTGGAGTGAGGACAGAGAATGCAGAGGACAGAGTGAGGTGGAGGATGATGGCTCACTGTGGCGACCCCTGAAGAGGGAAAAGCCGAAAGAAGAAGAAGAAGAAGAAGAAGATTTTGGTGTGTAGCTACAGGTGTGAGAAAGGTTCCTTTGGAAATTTGGGTGACCAAATGAAAATCCAAAATGGCCACCACTGTATGTATATGTAAAGTGACCACCCCGTCATTTTAAGAAACAATGCTTTCTAGTTTTTAAATCGCTTAAAAGTATAAGGGTGGTTAAAGATTAATCAAGGCCACCATTAGCCACCCTTGGCTCCTCCCTTGCACCTGGTCATGGATAAAACGGCTCCCTCCTCTCGTCAGGAATTGTCACTCTGCAAAAAATAAAAATTAAAAATTTCATCTGGTTATAAACAGTGTAACTCCTACACACTTGAAAACCTTACATCAAAAACATTTAGGTTTACAGTACTTGCATTCTCTGTTCAATTCCAGTCCAGAAAAACACTCATTTCCACAACTAAATGGACTATACTTGTATAGCGCCTTTCTATCTTATGAAGATACTCAAAGCGCTTTACACTACAATCTGTGCTCTCATTTATCCATTCATACATTCATACAACACTCTACTAGATCTCTACAAAGCTAATTGAACAAATCATTCTAAAGAGACTAATCAGAGCTTTATCACATTGATACACTGATGGGACACACATTAGAGGCAATGAGGGGTTCAGTGTCTTGCCAAGAGACTCTTTGGCGTGTGACTGCAGGTGGATTCGAACCCCCAACTCTTGCATTGGAGGATGATTGCTCTAACCATTCAGCCACAGACGCCCCTACTAGGTGATAAGTTGCTCTGTGGTATGTGTTGCTCTGTGGTATGTGTGTGTGTGTGGTGGTGGTGGTGGT
>NC_056509.1:9080508-9087078 GCF_014905685.2 Nematolebias whitei
TGTGTGTGTTGGGGGTGGGGGGGGGTGGGGGGGGGGGGGGTATGAAGGGGGGGGGGGGGGGGTGGGGGGGGGTGCAGCAGGTAGTCCTGAGCAAACTGAGTCTGAGAAGCTCAGATTTCCAGACTACTCACCCAGCAGGAGCTTCTGTCTCCACTCCTTTACGTTTCTCCAACAAACAGCTCTAAATCTCACGCCTCGTCACACAAAAAGACACAAAGCATAAAGTGTGTTGAGTCTGCTCTGACTCGGCTACTCTCATCATTTACCTCCAGAGTTCATACGATGAGTCAAAAGTTTGAGTTCCATAAGAAACCATTGGCGCCGACTCACAAGTTCCTAAAAAGATAAAGTGAGTCTGCTCAGAGCAGCATCTAGTCTACTGACCTTGTTTTGGTGAAGGTTGTTGTTTTTGTGCAGAGCCCAGTTCTCCAGCCTGAGCTGCCATCTTTGACTGTGTTCATTGTAAATCAAATGGCTGTTTCAAACAGTGCTAGCTAATATAGATGGCTTCAAGAGATACTTCAGATCTTTTGAAGTAGTGTTCTGTGGAAACAGGTACAGAATGCTTTAAAATTTCCTGCAGCTCATTGAATGAGAAATAGTTTAATTTAGACCAAACAGGCCAAGTTTTTAAGTTTTATTTTCTAAACGTTAACAAGACTAAAGTTTGCATTTCAAGATTACCCTGACAGATGAAAGAGCTTCACGCTAAAATGCTACAACTAAAGTCACATATCCTGATACATGCTCAATAATCCAGGTAGAAAATCCAAAAAAGTTCAATCTGGTCCTCTGGACAGTCAAAAAACAAGAAAACAAAAAAAGACAAAAAACAAAACAAAGCAAAAAAAAATGTAGAAACGTTTCGTCTCTCATCCGAGAGACTTCCTCAGTCTGAGGTGCTGTATTCAGCTCAGTCTCTTAAATAGCACCTTCTCAGAGTGGATCAACCAGTTTGCTGCTGACAACCAAAACTAGCTGCTCACATGGTCAAGAAGGACCATCAGCCTAACAATGGATCATTAGCACACTGATGGCTGTTTACAATTCACAGGGGGTTGAGTGAAACTAGCAATCACATCATTGTAAGAGGGACAGTTGAACCTGGAGGCCTCCACCCCTGTTTAATGATGGACGATTTCTTTTCACAAAGATGGCCTCCTTTACTCCTCTCTCAAACCATCGTTCCTCTCTGTCCAGGATGTGAACATCTTCATCCCTGAAAGAGTGACCACTGGCCTGGAGATGAGTGTAGACCGCAGAATCCTGGCCTGATGATGTTGATCTTCTGTGCTGAGCCATCCTTTTGGCTAGTAGCTGTTTAGTTTCCCCGACGTAAGACTGATCATAGCCCTCCTGACACTGATTCACTATTAATTATTTAAATATAACGGGTTCTTTCTTTTTCGAGTTAAATTAATGCCATGTGACCGAGGTATTTGTGAGTATTGTTTAATCAGTGACAAGAGACGTTAATTTTCTTTGACCCATCAGAATAAATGCGGTCATTTATTTAACAGAATCAAAATTTAACATCAAAACATGTACACTTGATTAGCTGATCTGGTTCTGATTAATAAAACTTGTCACGCTTTACTAATAAGACAACAAGACATTTCTGAAGGCATCTAGAAAGATTACTAGCAAAATAGAAGAGTTTAAAGAAGAGATGGATGAAGGGAGGTGTATGTTTGGATTGACCAGAATTGGCACGCTTCTTTTAATCACCAGCTCAAACCTCCGGTACACTTAGCGCGTGACGACTCGTTACCTTCGCAGGAGATAAATCAGCACCGGTATTGGGTCCATTTCAATGCTACCTTCCAGCGTCTCCGGTTAGAGCGGCTGGTCATTGTCAGAAGTCGTGTCGATTTACTCCGTTCAACAAACAGGCTCAGCTCCCTTCGAAGTTGGAGGCATTACGCCCGGGTGGATTCACAGCAAGCATCTGTGAGTCCGTCAGAGTTTCCACTCAGAAGTGGAAGACTCCACAAGGCTTGAGAAGACTACATCAAAGACTGAGTTCACCTCAGATCAAAGACTGAAGAGTCAAAAAGACTCAGAATAACTCCAAGACTAGACTCAGAAGACCCAAGAAGACAATAGTTCCAGGAAGTGTTGACTTTTAAAAGAGTCCTCACTTCCGGTCACTTAATACTTCCAGATTGGTTGAAACAGCCAACAGGGGGTGGTTCTAGTGATGTCAGGGGGTTATTAAAAGTCAACAGAGGGTTCAGGAATGTTTAGGAACGTTTAGTACAGACAGAGGAATGGTATGGCGAAGTGAGACAACGCAGATGCTAGTGTTTCTCTTTTTACCGTCTGCTAGGTTTAAAAACAATACAGCTCGTTCTAATAACTTCTTTTCTGACTGTCTCTGACTTTTGACCGACATCACTGACTTCTCATTTAGACAGAAAATCAAAATGCATAATTACTTTGTAAATAGACATTTAACTTGATTTCTAATTTGAATGAGGTTTAAAAAATCACTAATACTGTTTCACAGTTGATTTCAAATGAGTGGTTCACTTCAACATTAGAAATTATATGAACTAAACACACTTTTGATTTATCAAGATATTGTAAAATAGTAATGATAATAAAAAAGAAGTGTTCTTTCAATTGATTACTTCAGGATACAATTAGACAGTCTCTGGATGAGCTAATTTGTATTTCTGGATTCAAATCAATGAAATAACAGTTTCTGTCCCATGAAGTTCTTCAGAGACAGGTTTTGGTCGGAGGCCTAGTTCACTACAAAGTATAAAAATAAATTAGTAGGGATTATAAGGAAACACAAGAAGGAATATTATAGTGATTAATTAAATAAAAGTAATGGTGATATGAAAGCTACATGGTGAGTAATAAATAGTGTTCTGAAAAGTCATAAAGCAAAAACCGGTCTTTCACAATATTTTTTGAAGGATGATGATGAAATCCATGATGAAAATGAAATTGTAAATGGATTTAATCATCATTTTGTGAATGTTGGATCAAGCCTTGCAGCTAAAATACCAAAAGTGGACAATAATGTGAACCATTCAGTTATAAGTTGTGACAACAGTATTTTTCTTAATGGAACTGACAAAGAAGAAATAATGAATGTAGTAAAAAATCTTACAGATAAGAGATCAAAAGACTGGGTGGACATGGATATGATGTTTGTAAAGGACATAATGAGTTATGTTATCGAGCCGTTTACCTATATTTGTAATTTATCATTTTCAAAAGGAATATTTCCAGACAATATGAAAGTAGCTAAGGTAGTTCCTCTCTTTAATAATGGTGATAAATGTGTGTTTAATAATTATAGACCAATATCCTTATTACCACAGTTCTCAAAAATTCTAGAAAACTATTTGTGACCAGATTAAATAAATTTATTACTAAACAAAACATTTTAAGTAGCAGTCAGTATGGGTTTAGAGCAAAAAATTCTACATCAATGGCTCTCATGGAAATAATAGAACAAATAACTACTGCTGTCGATCAAAAACAGTATTGTGTTAGTATTTTTGTTGATTTAAAAAAAAAGCATTCGATACTATTGACCACACTATTCTCCTTGAAAAATTAAATAAATATGGTATAAGAGGACCAGCATTACACTGGGTATCTAGCAATTTGAAAGACAGGAAACAGTTTGTACAAATAAATGGTGTAAGATCTGACCTGTGCAATATCACTTGTGGAGTTCCTCAAGGCTCTGTACTTGGACCAAAGTTATTTATTTTATATGTGAATGACTTACTGAATGTATCAGGACTCTTCAAATGTGTCCTTTTTGCAGATGACACCACATTTTTTTGTTTGGGTAAAAACACATGATTTTCTATAATGGCCGCGCTCAGAGCAGTTGCAGCTTCACAGGCTCTAAACCCATACTGACTGCTACTTAAAATGTTTTGTTTAGTAATAAATTTATCTAATCTGGTCACAAATAGTTTTCTAGAATTTTTGAGAACTGTGGTAATAAGGATATTGGTATATAATTATTAAACACACATTTATCACCATTATTAAAAAGAGGAACTACCATAGCTACTTTCATATTGTCTGGAAATATTCCTTTTGAAAATGATAAATTACAAATACATGTAAACGGCTCGATAACATATGTTGGATTTCATATTTTTATACCTTTTTTATATTTCCTATCAAGCATTCAAATGTCATGTTATACAAAGTGTGTGTGTGTCTTTCTTCCAGGGTTGAACTATATTTATAGAAAATGTTTGCTAATTCTAACTAGTTGACCTTTAAATATAATCTCATATTATTAGCTAAGGATAATTTTACAAGTTCACATTTGATATATTACAAGCAATCAAATCATGCCAGATAGCAGACTGATTAACATAAATAAAGCTAGAACACATTTCTTTAATTTAGACTTAATATAGTTTGACTAAATAAAATCCCTCAGGATCTCTCTTAATAATAACCATTAACATTTAATCATTGTTGAATACAGGGTCGGTTTAGCTGAGAGGACACAGGGTTAATTGTCACAGTAAGCTACAACAGCAACTAAACTAAAAAGTATAAAAAGGATCAAGTAAGAACACGCAAACATGAGTTGGATAACAATTAATAGTTATTAATTATTCCTAGAAATAAACAACTTTAACTCAAATCATTTGGTATCACTAAGGTACAATCACGTTAAACAAACAGCTAAAATGAACAATTTCAGTGAGCCAAAACTTCTTATCTGAAATATAGACATTAACGTCCTTGAGGGGGTGGGCTAGAGTTGTAACCATAGCAACAGAAGCTAAACCAATCAGAAAGCTAGCCTTCTCAAACTGTGATAAAAGGCCGTAAATGACACGCCCACCGAGCATTTCCGGGAGGCGCACACAGAGACGGTTCGTTCTTTAATGTTCCATTTATATGCATATATCTTATTAATGTAATTGTTTGTCTCTGAATATCTGTAACCCATGTTTTGTCAAATAAATCTTTTATACTGAGGGCGACGTCTCAGCTGTTTTGAACACGACGTGGTACCCAGACACGACAGAATGGTGACCCGACGTGCAGCGAGGCGCGGCCTAGACTGAATTGGATCGAGTTGGCTTGCGGTGCACACGCAGAGAGGAACTGGGCCCATTAATTTCAGGTAGGCTGGTTAACTTACAGGTCTCTCTTGAAAATGAGTTCTCGTGGCTCAATGAGACTAACCTGGATAAATAAAGGCTAAATGAAAAAAAAAAAATGTTTGGACCTTAAGGTCCGGAGTTCTGGCTATTCGGCCGTAAACCAAATTAAAACTAAATTCAAATTCCTCTGTTGGGGTGCATGTAACCATCTCCGGAAATAAAGATGGTTTTATTTAAGCTAACTTCCGGTGATTCGTGTTAATTCTGATGAGGTGGGTTACGATATTCAGACAGTTTAAGCGCCGAACGCTTTCTTTGACATTTAGGTAGTGTTTTAGTTAGTTTCACAAGTTTCACTTGTGGCCGGAGGAAGGCGAGGCCTGCTGGGAGTTCACGTCGGACGTGAGCGACACGTTTCCCTTTTTTCTCAGCGGAACTGGCCATCAAAGCCTTAAATCTGACGAGATTAAGGTTCACTCGTGTCAGGGACAAGAGTGGAGGCTACGGCGCGGGCACTCCGTTTGATGTGTCGACTGCATCATAAATTGGGCTCAATTAATAGTTTAGTTCGAAGGGGAATGTGAAAAGTCTGGGACTTAGGTAGTTTTACCAAATTTCATATGATCAGGGATCGCATTAGTTTTAGGACGTTGTAATAACTTTTGTTTGCGCCGTGTTTTCTATGTTGTGTAACGGCTTCAAGGCCGGAGGCGTTGAGAGAGACGAAACAATAGCGTAGAATGACAGAAGAGGGGGGAGTGAGCTGTGTGTGGGAAAGAAGCGAAGGGTTACTTTTCTCTTTTTTCTGTGTGTGTCTGTGGGTGAGTGGAGCTTCCATATCCTGACCGCAAGGGGGCGCTGTTGTATAAGGCAAGGACAAGTCTGGACTCTGGGTTGTTTCATACCACAGACTTGTATTTGTTTTATTACAACTGCGGCCAGAAGTGCATGAAAATAAAATATTTGAATGCCTGAGTGTGTGAATGTTGTTATCAGGTGTGGAACTCATAAATGTGAAACATGTGAAGCCTGTGGAAAATCTACAGGAGCAATATCAGAGACAAAATGCACAAATTATGGAAAGTATCAAAACGAAAAAGTGGCAATTAGCTAAAGACCAGCAGACCAATAGCTAAAACAAGCAGAAATAAGCTTAAAATACCAAAAGTACGTGGGTAGGGCTTGGTGTTCCTGAATTAGGCTGTAAAAGTTGGATTAATTTAAAATAAAGGTGGAATTGGCTGATATTGGCATGAAATAGCTAAATGGTATCTGTGATGTTAGCAGGAATATCTGAATCTTCCAAACATTAGCTGACAGGAGCTTGATGTTCAGAAATTAACATAAATACGTCAGTAGAGGTAAAAAAACGTTGGAGTAAGCTGAATACAGCTTAAAAGAGGGAGGAGGTGCTTGGAGGTGGTACATCAACAGGGGTGATCGTGGCAGGAGGAGATCAGAA
>NC_056509.1:9087178-9088407 GCF_014905685.2 Nematolebias whitei
TTTTTTTCCCTTGTCCTGTCTGGCATTGTGACACTTAGAATTATTGTCTGAGTGTCAAAGTGATGCCCAACAGATTTACTTTCACAAGCAGAGCATTATGGCTGGCCTTAATGCTCCACTTGATATATAAATTAAATTTTATTAGAATATGCTTTGGGTTTGTTTCAGATGTAATGGACACGGGGACGGAAAACAAAGAAGATAACAAAGCAGAAGAGTGAGAGAAGAGTCAAAATGCAAAGAAGGAGATGGGAATAGAGGAGAGAGAGAGAGGAACAAAGAGAACACAAATCAACATGACTGAAGTCGGCCTCCAGACCTGCGGAAAGAGAAAAAAAAAAAGAAACCACAACAACAAACAACTTATATAATGATACTCATAACATCATTAGAAAGTATTTTATACAGTACATGGTAATACAATATATATTTGATGGCCACCACAACCCAACTGAATGTGTCTCTGATAAACACCTGAATCTAAACACCTGTGTGAGCATGCTCATCACTATAAGGTTTCTCCATAAAAATGTTCAATAGTGGATGTGGGGACCCATAAACCCATCCCCAAAGGACACAAAGGTAACACAGTGAAGACCGGAACCACAGACACACAGCGGCCCCCAAGCCCAGAACTCCGGTAGTCCCCCAACAGGGACACCCGCACCCCCAGAGAGAGAAGCAAAGGGAAGCCCTGGGCGATTCCCAGCAACCACAATGCAGAAACCCCCAGGAGGCTGTAGCGACAAGTCAACAGGCCCCGCCGGCAACCCGCCCCTCCAGAGTGGATCCGGCCATGGACACCAAGCCCCGAGTCCCGAGGTCATACCACCCCCCAACAGAGGCCAGACAGAGCCAGGGCACCCAGGCCCCCACAGGCAGCCACCAGGGCGGGCTCGCACACACACCACCACCCAGCCCCAGCTGCTGAGAGCCGCCAATGCACCGGCAGCAGGGGGGGCCACCACCGTAGGGGAGCACGACCCATCAAATCGGGGGCCAAAACTGGTCCGAGAAGGGTGCCACTCAAAACTCAACCTGAGACAAACAAGCACACAGAGACAGCCGACACAGCCTCCGTTGGGCCGTCCATGTGCCCCACCTGCCTAACAGTGACCGCAAGCTGGCCCCAGGCTGGGGGCCAGAGCAGCAGGGAGCAGCAGCTGAGGAAGGCCGGCCCAGCGCACCAATGCATCCCTAAAGCCCCACACCACAGGCCCGGAGAAGCC
>NC_056509.1:9088507-9097948 GCF_014905685.2 Nematolebias whitei
CGCACCAATGCATCCCTAAAGCCCCACACCACAGGCCCGGAGAAGCCCCGGCATGCCACCCATGCACCCCCCACACACACACACACACAAACAGCACCCCGCACCGTGAATGTCACATCAGGCCGACAAGCCAGCACTCCATCGAAGTGAAGCCACGCCCCCGACCGCTGCCACGCACTACCAATTTCCACACACACACACAACCACAGCCGACCTCCTACCAGAACCCGGCAGCCACCCCAACCAAAGGACCGGCCATCGGAACCAGGAACCCCGATCAAAGGATCCAAACAATCCAGGGAGAATCGGAGCACCAGCCCCACCCCCAATCGCCTCCAAAGGCCCAATACCCACCCACAGTCCAGACCCCAACCAGGCAGCCTACCTCCCTGCCCCCGACCCCAAATTTCAGAGGGAGAATGAGGGTTTAAGGAAAACTGGAAGACCCAACTCCTCCCTCCCCCCACTCAAATAAGATGTTGATGCATGTTGTTATATAGTGCGTTTAAAATGGGGGGATGAGTTGGCGACTGGCACAGACCCACCCCCTCCCCAGAGAGTAGGCAGTGCCAATTCGCCCCCCCCCCCCCAACCCTTGCCCAGAACCCTAAATGTCTACATGCTACATATGAGAGTGGGCACAGGTCCCGGAGGTGAGACTGATTACACATCCCACTCCAGACCCTATATATGCATGTGCCGTGAGAATGTTATATGCGAGTGTCTAGGTTGTTTGATAACATTGGGACCCAGGTCTCCATGAACCACGGAGATGGAGGATCCTCCCTACAGCTCAGTAGCGCACCTGAACCCCAAGGCCCTGCTTGAGTGGTAGTGTGATGGAGTGGGTGGAGGAAGACGTCGGGATGGGGAGGAACAACTGAGGTGGCAATGCCCTCCAAGGGGGCCAGCTCCCCCACTGACCCCAATAGGCACCCCATTCTCTGAGATCCACCAGGGGAGGGAGGCTCTAGTGCATCCATCTAGGAGCAGGAGGCACCCTCACCACCTTGGACCCAGGCCACGGACCGGCACATAGCCCCGAGGACCGACCGGAACCTGGGCCAGCGACCCAAGCCCCCCTGAGATCGTCCAGACCCCCAACCCGATCCCTAGCTCAACACCCAGCCCCCCAACCAAAGAAGCTACCAAACTCCAGCAGCGAAAATCAGCCAGGAGTGCCTGAACAGCCGCAGACAGCGCACCACGATGACCGAGAGCGCACCCCCACCCCAACAAAAGGACCGACCGGTATACCACAGCAACACCCACAATGAGAGCACCCCATGCAAGGGAGGGCACACGCCTAACATGCCCAGACTCCCCCCGGGCCAGCAGTGCAGAGCCACCCGAGCAAAAGCCCCCCCACCCACAGCCCAGAACCCCAGCCAAGCACCAGACCGCAGCCACAGCCAGGCAGGAAGACACCCAGGCTGAGTCCACCCGTCCCCCCCTCCCCCATGGCAGAGACCCCAAAGCCCACCAGCGCACCAAGGGCCTCCAGGCCGGGCCGGGCGCCAGCGCATGCACCAGCCCAAGACCCCGACAACATACCTGCCAAGACCCGAGACCCCCAGATCAAGCCGGAACCCCAGCCCGGGAGCGACACTCCCCCAGAATCCCGAACCCGCGCCCACCCAAAACCCACCCAGGAGCAGCCAGGCCACCAGGCCAGCAACCTGCGCCCGCCGGCACAGGCCGCCCAGAGGCCAGCATGCAGCCAGCAGAGGTCAACGCCCAGAACCACCAAAGCCAAATATGTATGTATGTATACAGTAAGTATATGTACATATGTATACAGTATACTGATGTACGTATGTATGTAGTATACTTATGTACGTATGTATACAGTATATATATATTTTTTATTTTTTTATTTTTTTTAATTGGATAATTTTATTAATCTGTATTCTTTTTAATTTACCAAAATCACCTCTGCTCTCAACTCAAAAAACCTCCTCAAGACGTTCCCCTGCTAAGCCAATGTACCTCGGTGAAATAGAGCACATCAGGTACACAGGAGCAGCGTGGAAGAGCAGCGTGGAAGAGCAGCGTGGAGGAGCAGCGTGGAGGAGCAGTGTGAAGGAGCAGGGCTGCGTGGTGCTCGAGAGAAGTTCGGAGTTTGTATCGGAGTTGCTCAGGCCTCCATCCAAAGTCACCTGGATAATAATTAATTTTATTCCGGATCACGCTGTTGGCCCCTGTTGGCCTGAAACGAGCTAGGATCATGCCTTTCACTTCAGGAGGATTTTCTGGCAGCTCGCTCTGCTATTTGCTGCGAATTATCTGTTTCTGTTTTGGCCTGTTGATTGTAGACCCAGCTTCTGTTTCCCATGGGAGCATCCATCCATCTTCACTGGGGGGCCGGAGCCCCCCTCAGCCCAACTCAAACTGCAGTTGGGCCACATCGTCGGGTTTGTTTGCACATTTGAACTGTGGCGTTTTATGGTCTGAAACTTTTCTGCATCATTCATATTATTGTCACTATTTTCAGTTCTCAGATTATCTGGAGTCACTGAAACTTGTTAATACACCTGAATCTGCCCATCACTGCAACTTTCACTGTTTTTGGGTTCTGAATGATCGCGTCTTCATTAGTGTTTCTCATGGTTCGATTATGGGGGCTAATTGTCACACTGTTAACTCCTGTAATTATACATCAGTCAAAAAAAAATCAAG
The DNA here is from genome assembly GCF_014905685.2 of Nematolebias whitei. Lineage (NCBI taxonomy): Eukaryota > Metazoa > Chordata > Actinopteri > Cyprinodontiformes > Rivulidae > Nematolebias > Nematolebias whitei. Next base: position 9,091,187 of record NC_056509.1, read on the forward strand.
AAAATGTCTGATAATAATGTTGTTACTGCTCTCAGGGATTCAACACAACCCTGGACCCCTTACTATTTATATGACACGAATTGACTTTAAAAACGTGTCTGGGCTTCATTTTCTCACGTACACACGTAGCCTTCTGAGAAAACTTGATGCCTTGAAAATTCTGGTCAGTTCTTCTGGGGCAGATGTTATCTTCATCTCTGAAACCTGGCTCAACAAATCTGTACTCAATAATGACTTGGCAATCAATGGATTTAACATCTACCGCAGTGATCGTCAAAAAAAGGGGGGGGAGTCACTGTTTAGAATCAGAATCAGAATCAGTTTATTATTGCCATGTCAATGAACGAGGTTCACAAACTAGGAATTTGCTTCGACATAAGGTGCGAATAGTAATAAAGTAAAATAAAGTAAAAATTAAGTAAAAATTAAGTAAAAATGAGAACATTACATAAGACATAAGACCTGTGTACACCCACAAATAAAGTAAAATTAAAAACATAACATAACCATATGTACACCCATACAATAGAAAACAATAAAAAAGCTTAGAAAACAGTACAGATGGAGTATTCAATTATAATACAGATGTAATGTGACCAAAGCAGAAATTATGAGGTAGCATTATGAGTGTTCAGGAGTCCAACAGCAGAGGGGAAGAAACTGTTCTTATGGCGGGAGGTTCTGGTCCGAATGGACCGAAGCCTCCTGCCTGAGGGGAGTGGTTCAAACAGTCCGTGTGCAGGGTGAGCAGGGTCAGCTGTGATCCGACCTGCTCGCCTCACAGTCCTGGAGACGTACAGGTCGTGGAGGGATGGAAGGCTGCAGCCGATCACCTTCTCAGCTGAGCGCACAATGCGCTACAGTCTGAGTCTGTCCCTGGCAGTGGCCCCGGCGTACCACACCGTGATGGAGGAGCTGAGGATGGACTCAATGATGGCCGTGTAGAACTGCACCATCAGCTTGGCCGGCAGCTTGGCCTTCTTCAGCTGTTGCAGGAAGTACAGTCTCTGCTGGGCCTTCTTGATGAGGGAGCTGATGGTTGGCTCCCACTTGAGGTCCTGGGTGATGGTGGTGCCGAGGAACCGATAAGAGTTTGCAGTGGTGATGGGGATATCATTACAGGTGAGGGGGGGCAGAGGGGCTGTGGCTTTCCTGAAATCCACAATCATCTCCACTGTCTTCTGGGCATTGAGTTCCAGGTTGTTGCTGCTGCACCAGGTCACCAGCCGGTCCACCTCTCTCCTGTATGCAGACTCATCACCGTCCGAGATGAGCCCGATGAGGGTGGTGTCATCTGTAAACTTAATAAGTTTCACAGAGTCATGGCTGGATGTGCAGTAGTTGGTGTACAGGGAGAAAAGCAGGGGGGAAAGCACACAGCCCTGTGGAGATCCTGTGCTTATAGTCCGAGTGTCCGAGACAGCTCTCCCCAGCCACACGCACTGACTCCGGTCTGTCAGGAAGTCTGTGATCCACCTGCAGGTGGAGTCAGGTACATGGAGCAGGGACAGCTTGTCTTGGAGCAGAGCAGGGAAGATGGTGTTAAATGCGGAGCTGAAGTCCACGAACAGGATCCTGGCGTAGGGTCCTGGGGAGTCCAGGTGCTGCAGGATGAAGTGAAGAGCCAGGTTTATTGCGTCATCTACAGACCTGTTGGCCCTGTAGGCAAACTGCAGGGGATCCAGGCGGAGGTTGGTGATGGACTTGAGGTGAGATGAAACCAAACGTTCAAAGGTTTTCATGACTACAGACGTGAGAGCTACAGGTCTGTAGTCATTTGGTCCTGTGACACGTGGCTTCTTGGGGACAGGGACGATGATGGAGGACTTGAAACAGGCTGGGACGTGGCATGACTCCAGAGAAGAGTTGAAGATCCCTGTGAAGACCGGAGCCAACTCTCCAGCACAATGTCTCAGCGTGGAGGGTGACACAAGGTCTGGGCCTGCAGCCTTATGTGTATTCAGCCTTTTAAAAAGCCTCCTTACTTCATCCTCTTGTACAGAGATAGCAGGGGGTTGTCGGGGGCAGTCCCAAGTGGTTAAACCAGTTGGGCTGGGGTTGGTGTGGAGGATGGAGGAATGTGAGTCCATGACTTCAAAGCGTGAACAGAAGTCGTTCAGATCGTTTGCCAGTTTGAGATTGTCTGTAGAATGAGGTGCTCTGGGCTTGTAGTTAGTTATTTCTTTCAGCCCCCTCCAGACAGAGGCAGAGTCGTTTGCAGAGAACTGTTGTTGCAGCCGTGCATTGTACCTGGATTTAGCCTTCGACACCTCCCTGCTAAATCCATACTTCGCACGTCTGTAGTTGTCTCTGTCCCCCTCTCTGAAAGCAGCCTCCTTCTGCTGACGAAGCTGTCTTAGTTTGGATGTGAACCAGGGTTTATCATTATTGAAAATAACTCTGGAGCATGATGGGATGATGCTGTCCTCACAGAAATGTATATATGACGTCACAGTGTTTGTGTATTTGTCTAGACTGTCTGTAGAAGCCCTGAACAGGTCCCAGTCCAAACACGTGCGTAGCTCCTCCACAGCTTCACTGGTCCACTTTTTGGATGTCCTCACCACAGGTTTTGAGAGTTTCAGTCTCTGTCTGTATGCAGGTATGAGGTGAATCATCTCATGATCTGAGAGACCCAGGGCAGCACGAGGCACAGCACGATAAGCACCGCTCACTGTGGTGTAACAGTGATCCAGCGTGTTTCCTTCTCTTGTCGGGCATTTAATAAACTGTTTATATTTAGGTAGTTCATGCCTGAGGTTTGCTTTGTTAAAATCTCCAAGGATGATAACAAGGGAGTCCGGAAAAGTTTGCTCTACACTCGTAATCTGGTCCGCGAGCGCGCGCTCAGCCTCGTGCACGTCCGCCACGGTGGGATGTAAACAGCGGCCAGAATGAATGAAGTGAACTCACGTGGAGAGTAAAACGGTTTGCAGTTTATGAAGAGATATTCCAGAGAAGGAGAGCAGTGCTGGGAGATCACTGTCACGTCAGAGCACCAGGCGTTGTTGATAAAGAAACAGACTCCTCCGCCTTTTTTCTTTCCTCCGGAAAGTTCCCGCTGTCTGTCAGCGCGGAGGAGCTGGAAACCCTACAGATGGAGCGCGGAGTCCGTGGTCTGCTCCTTGAGCCATGTCTTCGTGAAGCATAGCACACAGGAGGAGGAAAAATCGCTGTTCCTTCTCATCAGCAGCGCTATCTCGTCCATTTTATTGTAGACGGAACGGATGTTGGAGAGAAATATCCCAGGTAAAGGCGTGCGTGTACCGCGCCTCCGGAGACGCACGAGCGCTCCAGCTCTTCTGCCCCTCCTGCGAAGTCTCACTCTTTTGGCCAAAAAGTGCACAAGTTCTGTAACAGGCACTAAAAAAACTGGAGTAATGTCCTCATGGGTTGTAATTCTGATGTTTAGTAGCTCCTCGCGAGTGTAGGAGCATGCAGACACATGATTAAAGCACAAAAACAGAAAAAACAGAGTGCACCAGAATGCCAGGGCGACCGTACATGGCGCCATCTTGGATACATAAGTTTTAAGTTTACATCAGAGATTCTTTGGTTGCTAGTCCTGTGTCTTCTAAAACAATTCCAAACCAGTTTGAAGCCTTAGCTGTAAACATCACTTTGAATGGTGGCCAGATCTTATCTGTAGTCTGCCGTTACTGCCCACCTTCAGCAACACCTGAGGCTCTGTTCTCCCTGATGGAATTTCTTGGTAATGTAAAATTCAAAGAGATCCTTTTGGCTGGAGACCTCAACATTGATTGGTGTAAGTCGACCCCCCTCTGTGATAAATTCAAGGAATGTTGCCTGTCTCTCCATCTTACCCAACTGATCAACTCTCCCACTAGATTAAACAAAAACCGTCCTGAAAAATCCTCCATCTTAGACCTATTTCTAACTAATATGCCTCACAAATTCCCTGGTACGGGTGTATTTGCCAATGACTTGAGTGATCATTATGTGACAGCTGCTTTGAGAGATATTAAACTTCCACCTTCTAAGCCCAGATTAATTCAAAAAAGGGATCTGAAACATTTTTGTGAACAGTCATTCCTCTGGGATCTGTCTCACTTTGACTGGCATCGTATTCTGTTAACTGATGACGTGAACTCCACTTGGAACTATTTTAATAATAGTTTCATTTATTTTGTGAACAAACATGCTCCTTTTCATCAGTTCAGAATAAAGGGACGAGACAGCCCCTGGTTTACTCCAGAGCTAGCTGACCTCCTGCACAGGAGAGATCATCTTTGGGCCATATTGAGAAAATATGACTCAGACACTGATTGGTTGAGTTTTCGACAGATGAGGAATAAATGCACAACTGCTGTCAAAGCAGCAAAACGCAACAATTTCTTATCTCAGACCTCCAAAAATCTAAATGACCCTAACAGATTCTGGAAAACCATCAAATCTCACTCAGGCACCCCCCAATCATCTGACCTCTCATCACAACTTCTCGTTAACTCTGTTCCTATGTCAAATAAGCACGAGATCCTGAACTGTTTCAACAAACATTTTGTTGCTTCTAGTTCTTTATTTGACACAGTTACTAATGAAAAATCAGTCACTTCACTTAATAACCACACTTCTACAAATCAAATCCCTCCTACAAGTCAATCCTCAGTTAATCACACCTTCTCTTTTTCTCCATTCTCAGTCAGTGAGGTCAATAAACTGTTAAAAGATCTTGACCCTAAAAAATCTGCAGGTCCAGATGAACTTCCACCTTATTTCTTAAAGCTGGCTGCTCATATCATCACAGTCCCTGTGACCCACATCTTCAATCTCTCCATAAGACAAAACTCTATCCCAGACACTTCGAAAACAGCCTTTGTTCTTCCTTTGCTGAAGGGAGGTGACCCTACCTCACTGAACAACTATCGACCAATCTCTAAACTCTGCATTTTAGCCAAGGTTCTAGAAAAACTGATAAACTCTCAAATCAAAAATTAGCTGGACTCATTTAACATCTTACCTCCACATCAATCTGGTTTCAGGAAACAACACAGCACAACCACTGCTTCACTGAAGGTTCTTAATGATGTTGTTGAAACACTGGATGCTAAGGATTATTGTGCTGCACTTTTCTTAGACCTCTCTAAAGCTTTTGACACTGTGCATCATAACATCTTGTGTCATAAACTCTCAGAAATTGGTTTCTCAGAACACACCATTGGTTGGTTCTATAACTATCTTTCAGACCGGAGGCAATGTGTTCAACATAATGGTACTTCCTCCAGTTATTTAACAGTCAGCAATGGTGTACCACAAGGCTCAGTCTTAGGATCCACCCTCTTTACAATCTACATACATAATGTAGGTAAAAACATCCCTAATGCATCCATACATTTCTATGCTGATGACACAGTTGTTTATTGTTGAGCTAAAACTGTTGCTAAGGCTTTTCAGCTTTTGAAATCTGCATTCAACTACATCCAGACAGATTTGTTCCGCCTCAAACTTGTCCTAAATGCCGACAAAACCAAAGGGATGCTTTTTTCAAATAGGAAGTTGGTCCCAGCAGTTCTTCCTCCGATTTTATCCTCAAATGGTGTCCCAGTTGAGTTTGTTGATTCCTATAAATATTTGGGTATCTTGGTCGACTCACATCTCTTTTTTAAGCTCCATGTGGAAAACTTGGTAAAGAAACTGAAAGTTAAACTGGGTTTCTTTTTCAGAAACAGATCCTGTCTAACCCTGAATGCTAGAAAACGCCTTGTATCTGTGACTTTCCTTCCCTCCATTATTACGGTGACATTATTTACATGAACGCTCCTACAAGAACCCTGCAGATGTTGGATGCTGTCTATCATGGTGCACTAAGATTCATAACTGGCTGTGATTATCATACCCACCACTGCACCCTGTATTCACTGGTTAACTGGACATCATTAACTTCACGCAGACTCTCCCACTAGTATATTTTCATCTTTAAATCACTTCTTGGTCTGCTGCCTTCATACATCTCCTCCTACATGTCTCTGCGTGAGTGCAGCTACAACGTGAACTCTCAGGGCAATATTACTTGCAGCGTTCCCTCAGTGCTGACTGAACTTGGCAAAAGGGCCTTCTCCTACTCCACTCGTTTCTTGGAATATCTTACAAAAAGACCTGAAACTCTCGACAGTGACCTCTCTCGCTTTAAGAATCTGTTGGACTCCTGGTAAGGACCAATGCAGACATGTTCCTGTTTTTAGTTTTCTACATTCGCCTTAGAATCTAGCTTGTTTTTTTGTTTGTTTTTTTTGTTACCTTTTCCTTTTAGCCATCCTATTTGTAAAAAAAAAAAAAAAAAAAACCTGTAGTATGACTTTTTATAATTGTTTATTGTTGTTGCTGTTGTCCATTGTTGTCATCTTTCTTTGTTCAAAAAGCATTCAATACAAAAACAACTGGACTTTATTTGTAACAGAAGACGTTTCGCTCCTCATCCGAGGAGCTTTCTCAATTCAAAGAGCAGAAAGTGAGAGATTCAGGTTATAAGGCTGAGTGAGATAAGACACACACACATATGTAGATTGACAATTCACACCTAAACAACATTAACAGTAAGAGTCTTTTGTTCCTCTAATTCACAGACGAGGCCCCTCTGTTTCCATCAGGTGTGAAAACCGGCTGGGAATCTGTTTTAAAGTTGCATTATAGGTTTTTGAAAGTGGAAATCTGAGGCCTCCTCCTCTGTTAAGAGACGGCTTTTCTCTTTTTACATAAATTGCCTCCTTCACCCCCCTCTCAAACCATCTGTGTTCTCGGTCCAAA
>NC_056509.1:9098048-9114502 GCF_014905685.2 Nematolebias whitei
ATTGAAGGAGCTGGACGCTTGCAAGGCAGACAAGACGGAATCACTCCGACGATGGCTGATTTTAATAAAAAAATATCAGACATCACAGGAGGACCTGAAAGCTTGTGAGGAGAATTTAGCTACAGCTACAAACCAGATTTCTGATATGGGGCGGCCTGGTCTAAGACTCAAAGACGAACAGTATCAGGGTCCGAGACAGCCACGAACTCTCCAGTCAGATGCTGTTGCACCTCTTCCTCCTGACAACACGCCGTTACCCCCACCCCCACCATGGGCGGTAGGGACAGAACTGCACCAATATGTACCTCTTCCTCCTGACAACACGCCGTTACCCCCACCCCCACCATGGGCGGTAGGGACAGAACTGCACCGATATGTACCTCTTCCTCCTTACCAGCCACCCCCACCCCCACCATGGGCGGTAGGGGCAGGCCTTGACCAATCTGCACCAATCACGCATGTGAGACCGTTGATACAGTCTCCTTCAATGGATGATTTGCAGAAAGTCTCAAAATATGTACAACGTTTCGTTCCCGGCCCTATGGGGTCGGCAGGAACAAAAGCGTACCTCAGAGATCTGGATTTCAGATTGAGAGCTTATCCTAATGCTACGGCAGAAGATAAAATCAGTCTGATACGACTCACTTCGGACAGAGAGGTGTTCACCTTCATCGAGCGTCTACCAGATGCAACGAGAAAGGATTACAAACTTCTGTGTGAAGCTCTGATCAAAGAGTATGACTCTTGCACGGGACCTGCTGGTTTCCCAGCCGCTGACAAGGTCACGCAGGGCAAGAATGAACATCCAAAAGTTTATTACAAAAGAATCTTCCAAGCTTATTTTGGTAACAGAAATGAGACCGGAATGGAAGAAGATGATGGTTTTAAGTTTGTTTTCACCAAAAATCTCCACTCTGATTTTAAAAAATCAGTACAAATGATGGCAAATTTCAGAGAAAAATCCATCAGTGAGATTAAACAGTGTGCTGTGAATGTGTTTGAAGCATGTTCTCATGATAAGACGCCCATTGAAGTGTTTCCTAGTGTAAAGGTTAAACCCCACTCTCGAACTAGAAGGACGACGTGCTTCGCCACCTCCTCCTAAGAAAGAGAGAAAACAGTCTGTTCAAAATAACAAACCACGTAATGAAGGTGCACGTTGGGACAAAAATGCTCCTTTTTCAGAGGATGAACGTGATTATCGTAAATGGGGTGAGCGTAGGACGCAACGATATGGGAAACCATATCATCAGGGGCAGTACGTAAAGGAACCCCCGAAAGACGTACCTGACCGTCCCCCACCTCGGACGAAACGAACCGAGGCGAAAAAATCACAAAAGTTCCAGAAACAAGGCCCTACACCTCTGAACTCGGAAGAGACAGAGAAAATACGCAGGTTGTTAGAAACTTTGAAACACACTGACACGGGAACCCAACCAGGAGCACTTTGCAGTGATGTAATTCCCATTACATCTAATGGCGCGAATGACAACATAACAGATGTCGGTGAAACACACCAAGACATAACTGTTGTTCACTCAAACAACCCCTCATTAGAAGAAGGGGGGGTAAACACACACACAAACGATGACGAGTCATCGCAAGCTGAACACTCAGAAACAGCTTCTGCTGTGCTGACGGTTCAGACAAATCAAGATTACACAGATAAATCTGAACGCGTGAAAAAGCGTCAGAAAAAAACCAAAAGGTTTCTGTGTAACTTTATCAGAAAGGGGGCCGCCAAAAAGGCGTACCTGTCAGTAACACTCGAAGGTGTCCTCACACACGAAGCACTCTTGGACGGTGGGGCAGACATAACAATTATGTCAGCTAAACTGTTCGAGGAGCTGAGGACGGCCGCTGCCAGTGTTAACAGGATAATACCTCTCTCTGAATGTGCTATAGAAATGCAGGGTCTCTCAGAAATGAAAACAACCCTGACAGCTATAGCAATGGTTCACATGCAGATTGGCAATATGACACTGTACCACCCGGTACACGTGACCCATGTCGACTCATTCCCATTTTTGGTTGGCCAGGATTTTATAAATCGCTTTAACGCGATTATAGATTATGGTGATCAAATAATGTGGACAAAAGTGAGCAAACCACTGCCAATAGAAACGCCTCCGGAGTGTGACACAGACTGCCCAACAGCAGGTACCGCGGAAGGCACAAAGGACTCCTCAGCCGAGGACACGAGCCCGGTGAGTACTCCTCTGACACCATGTGAAACCAAAGAAACCCAAGTGGTCCAAACTCTGACTCAACAAGACAGCCTCCTCTGTGAGCTGGAACAGTCAGAGTCCACCAAACACTACCTACCACTGGTAGTTAAGGGTGTAGAGATCCAAGGGTCCCACACCAACGATGCTGTACTGTCTCTGTGGACAGATAAATCAGCAATTAACCGAGCTTTCTACGAAACCTTGGTTCACAAACACGTTGGTCTAGAACTAATTAAAAAAGCTTTCCGCTTTCCATTAGTTCCCAATAGTTCACAGGTAATGACCGCAGAAGGAGTCATTAACCTAAAACTGAACTGGAATCAACGAGAACTGGTTCACCCATTTCTCGTTATCCAAAACTTACCACATGCATCCTACATAGGCTCTGACATTTTGGTAAGGTTGGGTGTCCACGTGGACACCATCAACAAGGTGCTGTGGTCCCTCAAACCAGCCACAAAGGATACTCCTGTGCTTGCCACAGTGAGCCTTAAGGCTGGGCAGACCATTCCAGAGGCCTGCCAGGTTGCTAGCAACCAAGACACCACAGTACCACCTCAGGTGCTTAACCTAATGGTGCGAATCCACATAATAGCTGGACAAGCTATTAGCCATAAACAGGCATATTTTCAACCCTCTCCTGCATTTTTCAACTTGGGACTGTCCGTGGAAGCCACGAACCAGGTGAGTCTTGACTCCAGGACCACATCTATTGCTGTGTGTAACACTGGCATGGATGAGGTGCTGATCCCAAAAAAGACTATGCTAGGATGGTTGATTTCAACTGACTTTCATGATTTTGAACTAGGCATTCCATTTCTGGGAGGACTCCCAGACAATCTGGTACCGAGTCAAGAAGCTGGGCCAGTATGGTTCACAAAACCAACACAGGCCATAGCTCTTTTCTCAACCGATGATGTCGACCAAGGACCTCAAACCTATGGTGTCTTACCCATAGACAGGCCCGACGACTCAGAAAGGGATTCATTGGAGCTCCCCAAGGAGCAAGAACCCTTATCAGTCTCATCACAGATCGATCAGGTGGTCGCACAAGCCGACGCTCTGACATCTGATGAAGAAAGAGACAAACTACGCCAAGTTCTTCTAAAATATGAAAAGTCATTCTCAACTGATTCAACAGATTGTGGGTTGACCTCACTCCACGCAGTGAGAATCCCAACCCCACCAAACGCACCGCCAACATTTGTCAGACAATACAAGATCCCTCTGGCGGCACACCAGCCTGTCCAGGAGATCATTGATGACCTTTTGGTCAAAGGTATAATCAGACAATGTAACAGCACCTACTCTGCGCCTCTATGGCCAGTTTTAAAACCAAATGGTAAGTGGAGACTTACCATAGACTACAGGAAGCTAAATAAACAAGTACCTTTATCCAGGTGGCCAATGACTCAGCTCCATCAGGAACTGCCAAAGGTCACCGATGGTAAGTACTTCTCGACCCTCGACGTCGCCTCTGGTTTTTGGACCATCCCTGTGCGCGCCGAGGATCAACACAAACTAGCTTTCACTTTTGGCAGCCGACAATACACCTTTACCAGGTGTCCCTTTGGCTACGCTAACTCACCTGCAGAGTTCAACATCTTCTTGAACAAAGCATGTCCAGACGCCCACGAGCGTGGGACACTGATCTACGTGGACGACATCCTTTTGAGGCAGCCAACACTGGACTCTCATTTGGCTGAGATCGACCACGTCCTAAATCAGCTAACAACTGCTGGTGCTAAAATCTCACTGTCAAAGTGCCAGTGGTGCAGAACCAAAGTGGACTACGTTGGCCTCCTAGTAGGTCCAGACGGAGTACAACCACAGTTGACTCGCACCCAAGGCCTAGACAACCTCAAAGTCCCAACCAATCTCAAAGAACTACAAAGTTTCTTGGGAGTGTGTAACTACTCTCGCCAGTTCATAGAGCATTATGCGGATCTCGCAAAACCACTAACTGAACTCTTAAAGAAAGACGTTCCTTTTGTCTGGACTGATACACAACAGCAGGCAATGAACGCTCTCAAAGACAGGCTCAAGCTAGCCCCATGTCTAGTCTACCCGGACTACAACAAAGAGTTCTACTTGGAAGTGGGCTTCTCAACTTACTGCATGAGTGCAGGTCTGTACCAAATACACGACAAAGACAGGCGTGTTGTGGCCTACGCCAGCAAAACAATGGCAGGCCCTGAATTACGGTATTCAGACTGTGAGAAGGCTCTATTGACCACTGTGTGGGCAGTGAAACATTTCTCCTGCTATATTGGTGGACAGAGGATTATTGTTGAGACACAACACCAGCCAGTAACGTTTCTGAACAGCCAACGCATCAGAGATGGTGTGGTGACAAACTCACGCGTTGCAACCTGGCTTAAGGCACTTCAAAGTTTTAACCTAGACATCCGCTACGGTCAAAATAAGAAGTCGCACTTGGGCACTGATTTGGCAATCTGCCAAGAATGTACACAGGATGTACCAGCCACCCAACAGCCGGTTGTGAGCAAACCCTCAGCTGCTGAGGACCCAAATCACCACTTCTTTGATAGCAATATCTGCAAAGATATGGCAACAATGTACGTGGATGGATGCTCATTCCACCACGAGACAATCTGCAAAGCAGGTGTTGGAGGAGTTCTCCTCCAGGACCAAGAACAGGTCACATTTGGCTATAAATTAGGCTCTCAGTCTTCTCAGTACGCTGAGATAGCTGCAATCCTAATAGGCCTACAGATGGCAGTAGAACGCTCCATCCAGACGCTAGTCATCTGCACTGACTCTAACTATGCTCGACTCAGTTTCTTGTGTCATCTCGCTCTGTGGAAACAGAACGGTTTTCTCACAAGTAACAAAAAGGTGGTAAAACACAAAGAGCTTTTCATGACATGTGACCACTTAGTGACATCACATGATCTACAGATATTCTGGAAGAAAGTTCCAGGACACTCTAGAGTCCCAGGCGATGACAAGCACTACAATGACCTTGCAGACTCCCTAGCCAAAGAAGGTGCCGTTGACGGACCCACGTGGTCCTTTGACCCCTCCTGGCTACTCAACACTCAGTCGTCACAAGCTACAACTGAGGTAATGGCAGTCACACGTGCACAAGCTGCAGCTAAACCTGCTGATAACACAGTTTCTGTGCGCCCAATGCTGACTGACCCAGACATCATCCAACTTCAGAAGTTGGATCCTGCAATTAACTCGATGATGCTGTATCTGACTGACCCAGACAAATACACTCCATCGAAAGACGAGCTGGATTCCAATCCAGACCTCAAAGTCCTCTTTCAGCTGCGAAAACAGCTAAAACTACTTAAGGGCATCCTAACTTTCGCTCATGGACGGACGTCCTCACCTGTGTTCGTGGTCCCCCATGACCACAGGGGGGTGATGTTAGTCCATGCACATGACCTTCCGTCCGCAGGACATAAGGGTGACAATGCCACGCTGAAAGCATTAAAACAAATTGCTTATTGGCCTGGAATGAAAAGGATGTCAAGGACTACATAAAAGGGTGCCTGATCTGTGGCCAGTTTCAACCATCCAGACCACTTCACAGAGCACCACTGCATAGTAGAGGCATTGCATTTCCATGGTCGGACCTCCAGATTGACTGGGTCGGACCACTCACTAAGACCTCTAGAGGAAATAAATATTTTCTCACGGTAACCTGCGCGTTTACCAAATGGGTAGAATGTCTACCAGCCCCTAATGACACAGCACAAACCACTGCTATGTTGTTAATGAATCATGTATTTTCAAGGTTTGGACTTCCCCTTAGGGTGAACTCAGACCAAGGTACACACTTCACAGGTGAAGTAATGAAGGAACTGTGGAAGACGCTAGGCGTCAAAGCCAACTTCCATATTGGCTACCACCCACAGGCTTCAGGCCAGGTTGAGAGAGCGAATAGGACGGTGGTGAGTATTTTGAAAAAATACGTAGCCGCAAACCACAAGGACTGGGACGTGAAACTCCCTCTGGTCCTCATGGCCATAAGGGCCACTCCACACACGTCGACTGGCATCGCTCCTTTCGAGATGATGACGGGTCGACAAATGACTCTCCCTCTGCACCTGCTGTACCAACCAGGCGATGCTGCCATGGCAACAGCCTACACCACACAACAATACATGAAAGACTTGGAAAGACATCTTAAGAACACTTTTGCTTTCGCACAGAAAAACCTGGAAAAATCAGCTGAAGGACGCAAAGCGTACTACGACCAAAAGGCCTCTTACGAGGAACTCCAAGTGGGAGACAGGGTCTGGTACTACACGTTTGCACCCAAAACTGGGAGAGTAGAGTCCGGGACCGGAACTCTCGCCCGTAAGCTGATGCCCAGATGGACTGGACCCCATCTGATAACCGACAAAGTGTCTCCAATTATCTACCAGATAAAAATCAGTAAAGGCCAAAAAGAGCCAACTGTTAAATGGGTACACCGTAACCAGGTTAAATTACACAAGGCGTGCAATAACTCCTTAGGAGACAAAGACATCACAAAATCTGACCTCGTGGGAACAAGGGTCATCCCTGTAGAAGATAACTAATGGATAATAAACTTAACCATAGTTTAAACTCGCAGGACCTACCCTTGATAAAACGGGACAACGTGACTGAAATCTGGCAACCAGGGTGAGGAGAAGCAGTGAAACGATGTTTCTAGATGCTTAGTCACTACTCTTGTCGGTGTTGGAACGTTGTTTAGTTGATTTTGGTATTGTTTCTGAGGTAAGAATGAATTTTGTTGTGTAGTAAGTTAGAGACTAAGAAGCCTTTGACCATGCCAACATGCAGTTCATTCACTAAATTGCAATCTTTGCGGAGTCAATGTATATTATTGCTACCTTGAGTACCATAATCTACATTGATCTCACAACGCTTAAGCCGAACCTACTCGAACAATTCTATTCGGGGGTATAGCTAATTCTTTTTGATAAGTCTCGCCATAGACTTCCAAAACATTTATGGGAAAACCAAACACCCAATCTCAAGTCGTTCGTCTAAAAGACAACAGACAATTACACCAAACTATACTTTACCATGTAAAGCTAACTTAAACCAAGTTAGAAATGGAAAAATAGTTTGGAACACTTTTTCTATAGGCATAAACCCCTGTAGTACCCCTTTTTCAGCATTCTCCACCCCTTAACTGGTAGTTGTAGCTGTTCCCAACCATAATAGCTTACACACCAGATGCATATAGTTTAAGGCCTTATGTAAAATCCCCTTCATAAGCCCACCTTAAACCACATAATTGCATGACACATTGAACCAGAACGGCACAGGCTGGACGTCGCTGGAGACAACCTTCGCTGGAGGCGACCTGCAATCCTGACGTTGGTCTCAACTCTTCATCCAGTGGCCGCTTCTTCAGTTCAATCCAAGGGTACCCCTCTGTATGCTGATTAATCAACACTTCCAATCGCTGTGGATTTACCGTTGTGGATTATATGACTTTTTCAATGGATTACAGACTCTGTTTCCAAGGGGTTAAAGCATTGCTACAATGGAATTATCGAGACGATATGGGATTATAATCAACACAATGGAATACCAAGAACATTGTGGAATTACCTTGACTTTGTTTCCTTGCTGGATTACTTCTGACTTTAGTCTTCCTTGAAGGATTACTTCTGACTTTGGTCTTCCTCGCTGGATTACATCAAGCTCAAGGACATTTGAAGGTCTAAGTTCACGGTTGGAATTCATCCCCATGGACAGGTGATGATTTCCAAAGGGGGGACTGTAGTGAACTAGATGACCTCAAATCTACCAGATGGACAGAGACTGTTATTTTCATTGATCTGAATAAGTCTGGGCCATCTGATGACTTTCTTTCTTGAATTAATCAAGCAGAAAAGACAATCCTCTATAATCATTACTGTCTTACAAATGTTTTGATAATCAAATTGTGTTAGTTCACTCAATGCTTTACAGGTTGAAAAGAACTACTCATTTTTATTTTACATAAACAGTAAGTAATGATTTTATTCCTCATTCAAACAAGAAATCACCTGAATATGCATTTCTTGATTTTCTGTCTGAAATGAGTCAAGTCGTAAGTGTGTGAAAGTTGAAGCTTCGGTCAACTAAATGTTTACTGAAGAAGAAATGTCATGTTTAAACTTTTTCAGAAGATTACCAAGAGTTGGCTCCACGAAGTCTGCTTTTTGCAATAATCTCTCTGTCAGTTGCTAAACAAATTTCATTCTCTGACCTCGACTTTTGATAAACACCTTACGTCAAAACCACTCCTCTTTCTGGTCCATCCACGAATCAGAAAGCTCTGAAGTAAACTCGGAAGTAAACTCATTTAAAATGTGACAACTTCCCGGTTCTGGCAGAGTGCAGGAGATTCCACAGTCTGGAGAGAAGGAGAATGGAAAAGATTCCGAGAATGAAAAAGTTCTGAAGGAGTTCAGAAGAAAACTAGAGTTATGGAGAGTTTTGGAGAAAGAGTCTGAGAGCTGCTGACAATGAAGAGTCAGAGTTACTAGAATCCAGAGACGTTTTGGAATTATGATTCTGTTTGAACTAACCACGCACGACTCTCTAAGGATTTTAGCAGTTCTCAACGGAGACGCTGATATCAGTTGAAAAGGATTCTTACTGAGGTGATCGATCGTCAACAAGGTAAAACTTCTTCTTCGACCAAGTGTACCGTGGGCAAAGCTGAGATCTGACGGAGCGTGCAATTTCTGGTCAAACAGATTAAATTCCCTCACATATTCCTCTGTAAGATAAATCTCAATTTCCTCTTAAACTCACCTCTCTCTCATAAATCAGTACAGATATTTTTAGAAATATCTGAAGCAAAGTCCTCAAATCACCGCCGAGTGATTTGAAGTTCATTTTCTGTGAAACTGTCTGTTATTATTTTCATATTTTGCCAAATTAATGTAAATGTTTGATGTTAAACTTTGATTCTGAAAATAAATGACTCCATTCATTTGATGGGTCAAAGGTAACAACGTCTCTCGTTCGCATTCCTTTAAATTCAATGCACGGCATTTTACAGTCAGAAAAATGAAGAACTCGTGAAAAGTATGCATAAATATATTTCATATATTTGTCATACAACAAGTGACACGTACCCACGTGACTCACTACAGAACAAAAGACTCTTACTGTTAATGTTGTTTAGGTGTGAATTGCCAATCTACATATGTGTGTGTGTCTTATCTCACTCAGCCTTATAACCTGAATATCTCACTCTCTGCTCTTTGAATTGAGAAAACTCCTCGGATGAGGAGCGAATCGTCTTCTGTTACAAATAAAGTCCAGTATTTTTTTGTATTGAACACTTTTTGAATTCATTATGTCCTGGATGACTGAGAATCTTCACCAGCACATCTTTCTTTGTTGAAATCAGGTCTCTCTTGTAAATGAGTGCTCGAGGCTCAATGGGATTTACCTGTCTAAATAAGGGTTGAATGAATGAAAACATCCTCATAGGCTGACTATTTCCTCCAAAAAGAAGGGGAACTGCCAGTGCTTTAAGCCCCTGGATCTGATATGGTTGATGCATTTCACAACATGAAACATCACATTGTCAAACTTCCGGCCTTTATAGTAAAGAGCCTGCTGATGGATAATGCAATGTAGAGCAATGGCTTCTTCCACACTCTCCTCTTCCAGTTTTCTTTGCACAAGTGCCACCAGTCCATTTCTCCTCCCTGTCATTGATGGGGTTCCGTCGGTTGTTATTCCAGCAAAACTCTTACATAGTAAGCTGGCATCCACGGTGGAATCACACAGCTGGCGGAATATGTCTTGACTGGTTTTAAGTTTTAAGACTAGGCTTAAGACTCTCATTTTTGCTAAATCCTATAGTTGGGTTGGCTTGGGGTTCCTGAGCTGACCCTTAGTTATGCTGCTATAGGCTTAGATTGCCGGAGGACAAACTGACCACACTTTTTCAGTCTGCTACTATCTTTACTTACTCTGCTCAACCTATTTTGCATTTGTAATTATTTTTTCTATCCTTTACATGTGTTTTTTTGTTTTGTTTTTTACCTGGACCTATATCTGGACCTACCATTCTGTGTTGTTTGTCTCTCTTTTCTGTCCTCTCAAACCAGCCGGTCAAAGCAGATGGTCGCTTGTCCTGAGCCTGGTTCTGCTTGAGGTTTCTTCCTTTTAAAAGGGAGTTTTTCCTTTCCACTGTTGCCATTGTACTTTTACAGGATGAGAGACTGCAACAAAGCCAAGATTCAACTTGTCTGCTGGCCTCCTTAGATAGAGATCTTTAGTAACTGGCTTTTCTATGTATGTGAATGCTCTTGTAAAGTGCCCTGAGACAACTTTGTTGTGATTTGGCGCTATATAAATAAACTGAAGTGAAATTGAATTGAAATTGGTTGTCAGGCCATGCATTGGAATCATTGTGAGCAACTCCTCCATCACTTCAGAATTGTCATCAATGCCACAAACAAATATTGTGAGCTGTTGGGCATCACTTTGATACTCAGACAATAATTCTAAGTGTCACAATGCCGGACAGGACAAGGGAACAAAAAAAAAAGAATCAGATGACAGTAGGAGGGAGGTCAGCATCATCCCTTCGTCCCGTGCGGTTGGGGCCCTCACATGGGCCATCACAAATGAAGTCCTGGAGGCCCAAAAAGTCGAACTGGATCCAAAGACTAGTTCCAAGGACAAGATGTTCATTCCCTCAACGGTGAAGGCCCGTGTTCTGGAAAGAGTCCACATAAACAAGCTGTCCTGTCATCTTGGAACCAACCGCATGCTATCATTAATCAAGAGACATTTTTGGTGGCCCACCCATGAGTCAGAATGTGAAGGAGTATGTTGCCGCCTGTCAGACCTGTGCTAGAAACAAGAGTGGACACAAACCACCCGCAGGCCTGCTTCAGCCCCTCCCTACTCCTAACTGGCCATGGTCTCACATCACACTGGACTTTATCAACGGTTTTCCTCCATCAGAGGATAATACTGTAATTCTCACTGTCATTGACAGGTTCTCCAAGGCTGCCTACCTTGTTCCCTTGCCCAAACTGCCCTCAGCTTTTGAGACGGCCTAGCTGTTGGTGCAACATGTTTTTGTATCTATGGTATCTCTGCTGATGTGTCGGAGATGGGTCCACAATTTATATCTCAGCTTTGTAAAGCTTTTTGTAACTCTCTGATACCATCATCTAGCCTTACGTCTGGTTATCATCCACAGTCTAATAGCCAGTCAGAGAGATGTAACCATGAGATTGAGTCCACCCTCCATTGCATTGTTGAAGAGAACCCATCTGCATGGTCTCAGCATCTGGTTTGGGTAGAATATGCCCACAACACGCATACCTCATCAACTTCATCACTTGCTCTTGCCAAGATCAGACGCTTCTCCCCTCCCCTCCCTCTCCGCTTTGCTTTGCTGATCTGTCTGTCTGTGAAACTGCTTCTGAGACTGTCTTGCATATCTTCTGAACCATAATTATGGACTTGTTTTGATCAGTTGGTCCCTCAACTCAGTTTACAACATTTCTTCGAAGAGAAGACAGGCTTTAGGTGAGCCGATTTGCCTTGTTGGCATGCATGCAACTGGAAATCTCATCGACTTGGAAGACTTGATGTGTCTGTCTCTGCTACTACTTGTGGATTTTAAGGACGCATATTTAATTGGATTTACGATAACTGGTTCCTGCTTTTTGGATTCGGCTGGTTGTTGATTTTATCTACAATCAAGGAAGTAGTCTGCAGCAAATTTTGGACCTGATCACGCTGCTTGCCTTTATGATGGCTTGGTTTGTGTCTCGAGTACCTCAAATGCTTTGGGCAGAATGGATCAGATATTGGGGATTTTACTCAGTCACGTTCCATCGGTGTGGCCATGTAATTTGGACATTTCAGATCCGAGTGGACCAACACAGACTCAAGGTAGATGTCATTAAGTTCTGCCTGTCCCCAAAACAACTGTGTGTTTATCTGAATTTGGTTCCCTTGGCTGGCCTTGAAGGTCATCTTATCTGAATTCGCCTGGAGAACATGTGATCTGACGCTCACCACCCCCTCCCTGAGGAATTTCCAACTGATAACCAGATAAAACCAGCTGAATAAATGTGTCATTTCAGGACTCTTGGATTCTCATAGTCGTTATTCTTGGCCTTTCCTCAACATACTGTGGGTGGCTGTGGCTGAGTGGTTATAGCAGTCGTCCTCCAATGCGAGAGTTGGGGGTTCAAGTCTAACAGCAGTCACATGCCGAAGTGTCCCTGGGCAAGACACTGTGTGACAGCCTGATCAATCACCAATAAATATTATGCACATAAAAAATTAATCCACCCATTTATTTTTTTGGAGCAATCATCCTCCGACATGCTGGCAGCCAAGCCCAGCTGTTTCCGGTTGAAACGCCCTTTTTGAGAGTTGTGAAATGAAGCGTGGCGGTGTGTCATCTGACAGCTCATCTGGAACCGTCAGACTACTTGAGCTTGGATCACCTGAGGACTTGTCGGCTCGCAACAGAAGCATTTCCTTTGGACTGAGTGTCTCTCCCAAGCATCGGTAGCTTAAGTGAAACAAATCAACCTGTTGCTGTGGTTGCTGCTACAGGTTGTTAAACATTGTGTGCTGCTGAGCACTGTTTGGAACATAAATTAATTGACTGACTATTGCTCGAGCCACGTTCCTCTTTAAGTTAAATAACTGATTATTATTGGATGAACTATTGTTTATTTGCGTGTGTGTAAATACATTCCCAACCTGTTGATATCTGCGGTTGCAGGTTGCTGAACTCTGGGTGCCGCTGAGCACCGCTGGTTGTGCCTCTGTGCAGTGTTTGGGACTGAAACTAAGTGATTGAATAATGCTCGAGCCATGTCCCTCTTTAAGTTAAGGGATTGATTATTATTTTATTAAATATTATTTTTTGTGTGTCGATGGGTAAATGCATTTGAAACTTGTTGAGAAATTTTGTGGTTGTTGGTTTTTTTTCATTTAATGTTAAGGGTGTTAATCACTTCTGTGTTTTACAGCCTTTGTGCGGGTTTTGTGTTCAAGAGTAAACATATAAAATTAAACCTCTTAAATGTCAGGAGAGAGACCTGGCTGGCACCCCAAAACTTTGATTTCACATAACCCCTCATTGCCTCTGATGTGTGCCCCATCAGTGTATGAATGTGTCAATGTGATAAAGCGCTGATTAGTCTCTTTAGAATGATTTGTTCAGTTAGCTTTGTAGAAATCTAGTAGAGTGCTGTATGAATGGGTAAATGAGGACACAGATTGTAGTGTAAAGTGTTTTGAGTATCTCAGTAAGATAGAAAGGCGCTATATAAGTACAGTCCATTTACCATTTACCATTTACCATACCTTGAGAATTGTTATGGATCTCACCGGAGGACATTGACTGATTATTACATCTTTATCAGAACTCTTACAATGTCCTCGAGAGCATCTATGATCATGCTAACCGCTCTCGTCTCCTCCCTCTGCAGAATGTCTACGTCACTATGTTCTTGTTTGTGCAAGGTGTTTTTTAATAGTTTTTTTCTTCTCAGGCAGGAAAAAAAAAGTCTGATAGGAATTTTTTCACCTCCAATTCCTACATGTGTCCAGTTTATCACTTTTATTATCTGTCCAAACAGGTCTCACTTGTAAATGAGTCTTTGAGGCTCAGTGTGACTTATCTGTTTAAATAAAGGTTGAATGAATGAAAAAAACTACAGGGTGGTCAGCTTGAGACCTCCGTGGGTTATGCACCCCCTCTTTTCCCCAGTCAGGAGACAGATTTCTGTCCCGTCTGTACAGCACCACTTCAGATACTGTCTGGCATCAGACGAAGGCGGCTTTACTCTGCTCTAATGGACCTTTTCCTAATGTCGGGATCATGAATCCTTCTGCAGTCAGGCCAAGACTGTACTTCCATGTGTATTCACCCCACTCTTCATATTTCTCTGATCAAGCCAGTCTCAGAAAGCTCATTATGCCCTCCCACTAATCCCCCCCCCATCCCCCCCCCCCCCCACCCCCCCCAGTGTCGACAGTGTCGACTGTCATCGACAGTCATCGACAGTCATCTGCCATTCAATGTATGCCACATCCTCGACGTATGATGCAGGGGTAGAGGGTTCCAGTACTTTGTATATTGGGAGGGATATGGACAAGAGGAACGGTCATGGATCCTCAGATCCTTTATCCTAGACCCTAGCCTCATCACTACTTTTTTAGAACTCACCCTGAGAAGTTTCAGCAATTGACAAGGGGTGATTCTTGAGAGGAAGGTTCTGTAGGGTTTTCAGTCTCTTTCCACCAGCTTCCTGAGAGCAAGGGTGGCGCTAGTGAGCAGCCACTGCAGGTGGCCATTTCCTTAATTGGTGCCAGAACTACTTAAGGCTTCAGATGAGGTCCAGTCATTGCTGGAGCATTGTTCTACCTGCTGGTACATATACTTCCAGCTGTCTGATGTACCAAGAGATTTTGAGTACTTATCTTGTGTTTCTGCCTTCGTGTTTTCAGAGTCTTGATGTCCTGGGTCTGATCTCCTGACCTGATAAATTAAGAAGCCTCCTTTATGATCCTTACCTACTTCACTCAGTCTTCAGCTGTGCTCACATTATCCACCACTTGCCTCTTCAACCAGCCTAGACCCCTTGCCTTGGAAAAACCCTCGGCCTTTACATTCTGCTGCCCTGGCCCCTACAACTGTAAGAAATTCAGATTGATTATCTGCTGGCGTGAACTTATCCTCCAGGAATTAATCCTTCTATGTTCCACAGCACCAGACCCTGCTTGTAAATATTTCCTTACCACCACTGTAAATAAACCTTTTAAATTATTCTGAGTTTGGTTCCGTTTCCCTCTCAGTCTGTATTATCTTGGTATCACTCATTACAACACCACTTCATTCTTGGGCCCTATAGGACTAGCCTTTAGCTCATAACTGTGGTCAGAATTAAGCTTCATTTCGCCAACATCTACACAGAATAGAGGAAGGATTGAAGATTTTTCACTGAAGTTCATCTGGAGCGATTTCCTTTTTGGCTGGAGTCGCACCAAAAGAGGCGGTGTGCCACGGACCAGAACCTGATGCAGGCTGAACAATGACATCCAAAGAGCCCATGGGCTACATTTTGAAAGTTACATGTTTTAACAAAAGTTGAAACTTCCAAATTATGATCAGAACTGAAGAAGCCTCTTGAATGAGAGGTCAAACCTCTTTAAAAACAAGAATATAAATCCTATTGCCTTCAAGTCCTAAGATATCCGTGGCTGGTTGTTTCCCAACACGAGTCAGTCTGTGTGTGACATTCTGTTGAGACACATTTACATGTCTGTCTTTTCCAAATATGACGGTATCACAAACAGACTTGATATTAACCCCAGAGTACACAAACTGATAAAGAGGATCCCAAACACAAGGGTAAAAAGATAAGTTTATTTACAAGAGGGACTTATGTACAGAGGGAGGGGTATTCTGTAAAGAAGGAAACACAGTGGTCAGTTTCCAAGACAGACAGGAGGATTTTCAGGGATAGGCTTTGGAGCATTATCATATTGTCTTTAGAAGAGATGTTTAAAGAGGAGGATGGAGGTTCCAGAACAATGCAGGTATGTAGAAGAGCAGCAGGACGGAAACTTGGAAAGACTGACCCCGTTATGTTTGTTGCAGGATATGGAGACTGGAGGTTCCTGAGGTGCTGAGGTAGGTAATAATAGGCCAAGATCTCACAGAGGAAGCACAAGGGAACTCTAAAAATGGAAGGACCCAAGAAAGGACACCAGTGAGTCAGGACTTGAAAATACACAGAGGATTTACAGGTTAGAGACACTTAGCATGGACAGTTTGTCTTCAGAGTTACCAAAAAGGCTTCAATGATCCAGCATCTGCAACAATGCATTTGTTTTCCTCAGAATAGTCCAAGAGTCAAAGCAGGCATTTTTCTCATTTAATTTCTTGTAATTTTAAAGACCTAGAATTGTATTTTTACACCTGCACAGGAGCTCTCCTTCTGACAGAAAACATCAGAGGTAACAGCCAAGAACGTCCAGGTCTCAAAACCACACCAGCGATAAGACAGAATTAATTAAATAGTAAATGGACTATACATGTATAGCACCTTTCTATCTAATCAAGGTACTCAAAGCTCTTTACAACACAATATGTGACCTCATTTACCTCCCCACACACATTCATACAGCACTCTTACTACACACGCATTCATACAGCACTCTACTACACACATTCATACAGCACTCTACTTC
>NC_056509.1:9114512-9145890 GCF_014905685.2 Nematolebias whitei
CATTCATACAGCACTCTACTACACACATTCATACAGCACTCTACTTCACGCACATTCATACAGCACTACTTCACACACATTTATACAGCACTCTACTTCAAACACATTCATACAGCTCTACTACACACAAACACACACACACATACAGCACTCTACTACACACAAACACACACATTCATACAGCACTCTACTTCCCACATATTCATACAGCACTCTTACTAAACACACATTCATACAGCACTCTTACTACACACTCATTCATACAGCACTCTACTTCACACACATTCATACAGCACTCTACATTTGTACTTTACACACATTCATACAGCACTCTACTTCAAACACCTTCATACAGCACTCTACTTCACACACATTCATACAGCACTCTACATTTGTACTTCACACACATTCATACAGCACTCTACTTCAAACACATTCATCCAGCACTCTACTACACACACATTCATACAGCACTCCACACACATTCATACAGCACTCTACTTCACACACATTCATACAGCACTCTACTACACACACATTCATACATCACTCTACTACACACACATTTATACAGCACTTTACTTCACACACATTCATACAGCACTCTACTTCACACACATTCATACAGCACTCTACATCACACACATTCATACAGCACTCTACTTCACACACATACATACAGCACTCTACTACACATACATTCATACAGCACTCTACTTCACACACATTCATACAGCACTCTACATCACACACATTCATACAGCACTCTACTTCACACACATACATACAGCACTCTACTACACACACATTCATACAGCACTCTACTTCACACACATTCATACAGCACTCTACTACACACAAACACACACATTCATACAGCACTCTACTTCACACCCATTCATACAGCTCTACTACACACAAACATACACATTTATACAGCACTCTACTACACAAACATTCACACAGCATTCCACTACATCTCTAATAAGATAATCTGAATCTGTGGAGACTAATCAGAGCTTTAGATTACATTCATACACCAATGGGACACACATCAAAGGCAGTGAGGGGTTCAGTGTCTTTCCCAGGGACATTTCAGCATGTGACTGCTGGTGAAAATGAACCCCAACTTTCCCATTGGAGAATGACCACTTTAGCCACAAAACCACTGGTGCACACCTCAATTAAAAAAACTGGACTGAAGCTGCAGTTCCTAAATTTCAAAAAGTACTCCACTTTTGGCCACGTAATCTACATGGATCATCCATCCATCCATTATCTTTTACCCGTTTCTTCCTTTTTGGGCCACGGGGGTCGCTGGTGCCCATGTCCAGCCATCACTGTGCGAGAGGCGGGGGACACCCTGGACAGGTCTCCAGTCCGTCACAGGGCCACACAGAGACAAACGAGACAAGCAACCATTCACTCTCTTACTCAAGGCCTGGGGGCCAAATGTGGCCCCCAAGATGTTATTTTAAATGTAAAATACTTTAATCACTTTATTTTTTTACAGTAATCTTTGATTATGATGTCAAAAGTGCAACAGAAAACATTAAATGAGACAAATCAAACTCTTGTTGAGGAACCTGCAACCAAGAAAAGATAAGATGTTGGGTATCTAACTTGAGTTAATGTAGACTCTGAAAATGGCCCTTAGTTTGAAAAAAAAAAGTTTTAATTTTGGTTTGGGTTTGACGCCCCTGCTCTACACCATCTCGGCCCCCATTTGATTTAGCATTAAATAATAAATAAATTACCTGATTCATGTAGGGGCAGCACGGAAGCGCAACTGGTAGAGGTGCTGCCTCTCAGCGAGCAGGTTACCCCGGTTCAAATCTCGGTCTGGGGGCCTTTCTGGGTGGAGCTTACATGTTCTCTCTGTGCATGCGTCGGTTTTTCCAGGTACTCCAGTTTCCTCCCACAGACCAAAAACATGCATGTTAGACTGATTGGTAACTCTAAATTGTCCCTAGGTGAGAGTTTGACACATATGGTGTAGAGGCAGGGCAGCTGCCTTGCGACCCGAAGGTCCCAATTTCGATCCTCGGTCATTGCACATCTCGTGGGGTCTCTGAGCAGGACCATCTCCAGTTGCTCTCTGGGCACCTCCAAAGGTCGCCCACTGCTCCACCTGGTGGTGGATGGGTTAAATGCAGAGAGCCAATTTCACCATTGTATGGGAACATACAATGATGACAATACATACACATTATTATCACATTATATTATAAATCATTTTAGGGACGGTGGAGAGGAGGTACAGTATTTTTCTTGACAGGATGACCAAGAAAACCAACCTGACAAAGAGGCTCAGGTGGGTACAAAGTGTCTGAGGTGGGTACAGAGAAGCTAATGTGTGTACAGAGTGGCTAAGGTGAGTACAAAGAGGCTGGGTGGGCACAAACCTGACCAAACCAACAAAGGCAACGAGTACTAGTCAATCTAAGGCAGAGTGGAGATGGCTATGCATGCTTTTTCCATCCCAAACTAGTTTTGTTTTTCATTTAGTGGACAGAGACATGACAAACAGGTGAAGGCCTAAGTAAGCAACTACACTTTTTGAAAAGGCCCCAAAATAACAGTAACTGGCAACTGTCAGTATTTCTCAAGTAAACTTACTGAAAAACAAGCCCAAAGTTGCTTATAATATGCATCCTTGGCAACTGTGCTGCCAAGGGGATACAAAATGACTGAGCTGGGTACAAAGAGGCTAATGTGGATACAAAGTGGTTGAGATGTGTGTAAAAAAGCTGAGGTGGGTACAGAGTGCCTGAGATGGGTGCAAAGAAGCTAATGTGGTACAGAGGCCGAGGTGGGTACAAAGAGGCTCAGGTGGGTACAAAGTGCCTGAGGTGGGTACAAAGAAGGTAATGTGTGTACAGTGTGGCTAAGGTGAGTACAAAGAGGCAAGGTGGGTACAAAGTGCCTGATCTGTGTACAAAATGGCTAAGATGGGTACAGAGACTGTAGTGGGTACAAAGAAGCTCAGGTGGATACAAAGTGCCTGATGTGGGTACAAAGAGATTAAGGTGGGTACAGATAGGCTGAAGTAGGGGTTGAACGAGTATATAATTTTTAAACTCGACATTAACATAATAAAACCCAAGTAGAACTCGAGTATTTGATGATATCATAGATCTCAAGATACAAAAATAAATAAATAAATAAAACCGCAAAAAAAGGTAATTATTTACAAAAAAAAGACCAACAAAACAATGGGAGCGTATATTATGGTCCTACCATTTATCATACTGCAAATAAGTCACAGGAAAAACTAAACTATTAGTTATTATTATTAAACTGCAAACGTGAAGAAACACGCAGCACGTCAAAAATGAAACTTAACAGTGGGGGCGGGGGGGCCGAGCCAGCTGTGGTGCGCATTAAGTTTAGTTTTAGAGATTAATATGTTTATAGATTTTTTTATAGGTTTAGAGATTAATATTTTTTGCTTTTTGTTTGTGAAACAAGGTCAGAAGGAAGCTGTTTCTGGTTCGGTGGATTGGACCCGGTGTTACACCATACTCTGTGACCTGCAACAGTGCAACACCGCCCCCTACGGTCATACGGCGGTCACATAATATGACGTCACTACGGCTACTCGACATTACATTTTTAACCTCGGTAGATGTCCTAGCAATCAATGTGTAGATTACTCGAGTACTCTGTTAATGCCCTAGGCTGAAGTGGGTACAAAGTGGTCAAGGTGGGTAAAGAGTGGCAGAGGTGAGTACAAAATAGGCAACAGAACAATGTGCATGGCCTAAAATGACAACAAACATGAACTTGAACCTAGAATACAGTTTTTTCTAGTTGAGGCAGATTTTTTAA
The DNA here is from genome assembly GCF_014905685.2 of Nematolebias whitei. Lineage (NCBI taxonomy): Eukaryota > Metazoa > Chordata > Actinopteri > Cyprinodontiformes > Rivulidae > Nematolebias > Nematolebias whitei. Next base: position 9,118,344 of record NC_056509.1, read on the forward strand.
ATTGACCTCAAGATATAAGTAGTTGGTCACAAACCCTCAGGATTTAGCGAGACTATAACTGAGAATTGTTTTATTTCCTCACAATTATGAGTCACAAACTGAACTTAGCAGTTGCAGCGCTGTGCAATACTTTTAATTGCAACCAAAAAATTGCATCTTTCATACAAGAATGTTGCAGTTAATTCAGTTATGTTTGTACACAAGTGTGTTATAAAAACAACTTTTGTGATTCAAAGTAAATTTTGATTGTCAGCTTGTTTCCATCCATCCCAGCCCAGTGAGATGATAGCTTTAACTGCTTATTCTACATTTCTGACTCTGATGACAGCAGGGCAGTAGCACAGGAAAACCTCAGAATAGATTTTTTTCCAGTATTCTTAACACCCCCCCCCCCACACACCACCACCACCACCACCACCTTTTGAGTTTCCACAACTGAGCATTGTCCTGACAGAAACTTTAACTTTTTCCAGCAGGGAAAAACTTATCTATTGTTGGTTGCATATCTCTCAGAGGAGGTTCTCCTTTTTCCATGTTCAATGTCATGGCTGATGGGACACCCATAGGTCTGAGTCATCAGCCTGCTAGCAAGTATGACACGTGACAAATTGTCTGCTGTGAGCATTGGCATCAGAAGCATTTGTAATGTGGGTGAGGGGGACAGAATGGTGTGGTGTGGTGTGTGTGTGTGTGTGTGTGTGTGTGTGTGGGGGGGGGGGGGTATCCCCCATAAAATTTTGAATAAATGCCATTTCCTGCATTCTGGTGTATTTTAAACAGGTTGTTAAACGTCTACGTTTACCTACATAAGTAAACACTTGATTCAATAACTATTTTAGAGAGCAACAAGGAGTAGCCTGACCAACAGCTCTCCTTGTGTGAAGAGCATGCTCCACTTCTCTCAAACATCCTAGTGCCCCCACCTGGGTCAACAACTGCCGGCATTAATGTGGCACTAAGCTAGAGAGCAACACAGAGGTGTGTCCCCTCCTTCCTCCACCCTATCAAGTGAACCCGAGGAGGCAATGTATGCAGTGTGGTGAGTTGTTGCAGGTAACCAGAAAAAACTGGAGTGGACTTTTAGTGGGTTGAGTATTCTCCTATTAATCAAGTGAAATGGATTAATTTATGAAGAAATAGAAATTACGCTGGGTGAACTAATATTTTGTGTGTGTGTGTGTGTGTGTGGGGGGGGGGGGGTCCAAACAAATATTATTTAAATGTGAGGGGGACACGTCCCCTTCACATAATTTTTGCGATGCCTATGGCTGTGAGATGTTTGTCAAAAGAAAACTATAATAACACTTTCAGTGAAGTAAAGCTCGATCATTTCTTGAAACAATTCACATTGCCTACATGACCGAGGTTTAAACTGAGATCTTCTGATGAGGAGCTTTAGTCAAAAGATGTAATATCATGAGATGTCACTCAGCGTATGTTTGGTGAATGACTCTCAGCTACTGCCACACAAAATTTTATTACTCTATCAGTTAAACTGTCTAAATTATAATAATTTTTGTTTCCTAAAGTTAGTTAGCTGTAGCAACCATCTTGAATCAGTTGTAGACGTAGATCCAGTGATCGTTTCTTAAATGTTTTATTAAAACTAATCCAGTGTCATATGATATTTTGCTAACAGACAGGCACATGAAGCCATTCACACAGACATGGACAGAAACATTTAGACCTGTCTTCAGCCTTTATTGTTTTACAAGTTGTTGGCATTTTTTCACTTAAACGAGTCAGATGTTTTCAACAAGTGTGTTTATTGTCAGTTCGGTGGCCTCAGGATTCCATCTCTGCTTTTTGCAGATGATGTAGTCCTGTTGGCATCATTGTGCCGTGATCTTCGGCTCTCACTGAAGCAGTTCACAGTAGAGTGTAATGCAGCTGGGATGAGGATCAGCATCTCCAAATCTGAGGTCATGGTCCTCAGTCAGAAAAGCGTGGATTGCTCTCTTTGGTTCAAGGGTGAGGGTGCATTCACACCAGCCCTGTTTAGTCCACTTTAATCGAACTCTAGCTTGTTTTCCTAGAAAGTCCGGTTCGTTTGGAGAGGTGTGAACGCGCCATCGAACTCTGTCACGGAACAAAAAGGCGAACTCTGGCCCGGGCTAAAACCTAGGTCTCGGTCCGGTAGAAGAGAACTCCAGCGCAGTTCGAGTACAGTGTGAATGTAAACAGACCGGGCCCCGCTCCACAAGCAAGAAGTGGAGTACAACTCAGGGCAAACAAACACGCATGTCTCTTACCTTATATGGAGCCGTCAGCTGCCTTGTATGAAAAACAATATTCTTCATGGTCTTCTGCCTCATCTTCTGCTCATGCTGAGTCCATTTTTGAAAAATGACAAAATATAACTCCTAAAACTGCTAAAACTTGATGCCACTCCATTTTGTTTTTATTTCCAGAAGAAGAAGACGTGTCTTCAGAGGTTTTTGTGTTGTTTCTTTCAGTAGTTCTTGGTGCAGCGCCCCCACAGGCACAGGAATGTTCAATGTTAAACTGTCTCAAAGTGCAAAAAACAAAGAACTGCAGGACAAACTTCAAGCTGAAATGTCCATTTTGCTCCCAAAAACCATCAAACAAGTGTCTTCCTTCTTTTTCTTCTTCTTCTTGATGAGTTTAATGACGGTTGGCAAAAAACTGTAGGTGTGCATTACCGCCACCACTGGTATGGAGTGTGGTTCATCATGGTATAATTCTATGTGTATGTGTGAGTAAACTATATATATTTATAATTCTATTAATCAACTTTGTTTTCTTAAAATATCTAATTATAATTTGTATATGCTTGCTCTCCAAGTTGTGTTGTAGTACATCTATTATATTAAGTTTTTCTTTTATCTTTTCAAACTCTCTCTTCATAAATCTTTGTTCTGCTGCATATTTCTGACATTCCAGTATCACATGTTGTTTAGTTTCATCTTGTCCACAGTGCTCACATTTTCCTGTATTGTGTTTCTTTATTTGAAATAATGAATAATTAAGTCCCGTATGTCCAAATCTCAATCTTGTTATTAATCTTTCTTCCTTTCTGCTCCTTTTTCCAGTTCTTGTTTCTCCTACTGTCTTTTTGATCCTATAAAACCATCTTCCTTTTCTTTCTTCATCCCATCTTTTCTGCCATTCTTTCTTCAGTTTTTGTTTGATGATACTTTTTGCCTCTGATTTGCTTGTATTTACTGTAAAGTCAATGCGATTCTGAGTTGCCTTCTTTGCCATCTTATCTGCCATCTCGTTTCCTTCAATCCCAATGTGCGCTGGTACCCATAAAAATGTCACTGTTAAACCCATCCTTTGTGTTCTGAATAATATGTGGTATATTTCTAATAAAATGTCTGGCCTACTGTCTGTATGATTGTGCTTTAAACTAAGTAATGTGGAACTTGAATCTGAACAGATTATTGTTTTTAATGGTTTTACATCCTCCACCCACTGCACTGCTAATAAAACTGCTAACATCTCTCCTGTATATACTGATAAGTCGTTGGTGATTCGTTTTCCTATTTTTATTTGAAATTCCGGTACTATAAAAGCCATTCCTATTTTTCCATTTGTTTTTGATGCGTCTGTATATATTTGAATGTACTGATAATAATTGTTTTTATAAGTCTGTACTGTGTGTGAATCTTTGATGTATGTCCTGTCCTTTTTCCTTTCCATTAGTGTCATGTCTACTAATGCTGTTGGTAAAATCCAGGGTAGTAAAACTGATAGTGGTAAATGTGGACTTATTTCTAAATTATGTATTTGAACTTCTTGTTTTCTTTCTTATGATCCATCCAAAACTTCTTGTTTGTTTTTTCTCTTTTTCCCAGCATGGGTTTAGTGTATCGAGTGTTGGATGATCCGGGTTATTGCTGTGTAAATTTATCCAGTAATTTATTGCTAGTTGTGTTCTTCTTAGATCTAAAGGCATCTCTCCCATTTCTACTTCTAGTGCTGTTGTTGGTGTAGTTTTGAAGGTGTGCAGATGTGCAGATTCTTAACGCCTGATGTTGCATTGTATCTAATTTTTCCAGATGACTTTTTGTTGCTGATCCATAAATGATGCTTCCATAATCAATGTTTGATCATATTAATCCTGTATATATTTGTTTTAAAGCTCCTCTATCTGCTCCCCAGTCACTGCCAGCCAAACATCTCATAATGTTTAATATTTTCTTACATTTATCGACAATATTCTGTATATGTATTTTCCATATTATTTTTTCTTCAAATAATACTACTAAAAACTTTACACTTTTTACTTGTTCTAATTCTTGATTATATAATTTTAATTTTATTTCCTCTCTTATTCTTTTCTGTGTAAACACCATACCTTTTGTTTTTTTCTATTGAGAACTTAAATCCCCATTGAAATGCTGTTTTATGAAATTATCTTAAACAAAGTATAGGTTCGGGGAATGGTCGGAACAATGAATAAACACTCACAGGCTGTTTCTGCTAGAATAATAAGTGTCATTTATTTAATCGCCACAGATAAAAACTGCAAGCAAAGCCAGTGTTAGGGTTACGCGGGGAACCCAGATAGTTTGAGACCCAGAACGAGGCAGACACAGGGGAAATACAAAAGAACAGTGTTTATTATGTACAGTGAAATGTTTCACATGCTGGAACTCAGCACTCCTGGAAAGAGGGACGACAGGTTAGTGTTGGTCCAAGGGGAAGACCTGAGTGGTTGTTTGAAGGAGATTCTTGTCCTTACAGTCCAAACTCGAAGGAGGGGAGCTGGTCCTTCAGTCCAGGGAGAGAGCAGCAGAGGGAAAACCAACGAGGGTCCAAGGGAAACGAGGAAGGCTGGCAACTGGAGGCAAAAATGGCATGAGGAATACCTGACAGGCCGAGGGATCCAGATCAGGTCACGAGGAGAATCCAAAAACCCGAGGAACCAGGAAACATGAGAGTTGATATGCTCCAGGGATGAGTCACACTGAGCTGCAGCCTTTTGTAGATGGAGAGGCTCATCAGGCTGATGGCCGCCAGGTGTTGGTAATCAGCGGCCATCAGCAAGGCAGGCTGCAGGCAGTGGGACCCTTACAGTACCCCCCCCCCCCCTCAAGAATCACCTCCAGGCGACCCGAGGCGCTTCTCGGGGTGGTCTCTGAAAAACCTGGAGATGAGGCTGGGGTCGAGGATGAAGGACCTGGGGATCCATGACATCTCCTCAGGACCGTACCCCTCCCAATCGACCAGGTACTGGAAACCCCTACCCCTGCGTCGCACGTCCAAGATGGATCGGACGGTGAACGCAGGGTGGTTGTCGATCAGGCGGGGCGGCGGAGGGAGGTCAGAAGGGGGACACAAGGGACTGAGGGAAATGGGCTTTACCTGGGAGACGTGTAAGATAGGGTGAATCCTCATGGCCCTGGGGAGTTGGAGGCGGACCGCAGAGGGGTTGACGATGCGGGTAATGGAGAAGGGACCAATGAAGCGGGGGGGGGGGCAGTTTACGGGGGGTGTCCCGCAGTTTGATGTCCCTGGTGGACAACCAAACCCGCTGGCCGACCTGGTAGGCGGGTGTCTCTGAACGGTGGCGGTCAGCGAACCGTTTAGCCTGGGCTGCGGTCCTAAGGAGGGCCGCCTTGGCCTGGCGCCAGATACGACGACACCGCCGAAAGTGATGCTGAACGGATGGGACCGAGCAGTCGGACTCAGAGCTGGGAAACAGAGGAGGAAGGTAGCCGAGGGAAGCTTCAAAGGAGGACATACCGGTGGCAGAGGAACGGAGAGAGTTGTGGACGTATTCCACCCAAACCAAGTGTTGGCTCCAGGATGACGGGTTGGACTCGACCAGGCAACGCAGGGTGGACTCCAACTCCTGATTGCAGCGCTCAGCTTGTCCGTTAGCCTGAGGATGGTAGCCGGAGGTGAGGCTAACGGACGCCCTGAGCGACTTGCAAAAGGAGTGCCAGACCTGAGAGATGAACTGCGGGCCTTGGTCGGAGACGATGTCAGAAGGGATCCCATGGAGCCTGAAAACATGGAGGGTGAGAAGGTGAGCAGTCTCAAGGGCAGAGGGGAGCTTAGGGAGGGGGACAAAGTGAGTGGCCTTGGAAAAACGGTCAACAACCGTGAGGATGGTGGTGTTGCCCTCAGATGGGGGAAGGCCAGTCACAAAGTCGAAGGCGATGTGGGACCAAGGGCGACTAGGGGTCGGGAGGGGAAGCAGCGGGCCAGCCGGAGGTTGTGTACCAGACTTGTTTCTGGCACAGACGGGACAGGCCGAAACAAAGTCCTTGATGTCTCTGGACATGGAGGGCCACCAGAAATGGGTTTTCGTGAGAGCGAGCATGCGGTTGACTCCGGGGTGGCAGGAAAGCTTGCTAGAGTGGAGCCACTGGAGCACTTGGGACCGCACGCTGGATGGAACAAAGAGGGTACCGGGGGGACCACCACTAGGATCAGGTTCAGAGAGGAGGGCCTGCTGAACGGTGGCGGTGATGGGCCAGGAGAGGGAGCCGACAATACAAGTGGGAGGATCAATACTATTAGAAACCTCAGGCGAGTCAGGAGGGGCAAACTGCCTGGACAGGGCATCAGGTTTAATGTTCTTAGAGCCTGGGCGAAAAGTTAGGACGAAATTGAAACAGTTAAAGAAAAGCGACCAACGGGCCTGACGGGGGTCAGACGCTTGGCGTTCCTAAGATAGGTCAAGTTCTTATGGTCCGTCCAAATCAAAAAAGGGGTCTCAGTGCCTTCCAACCAGTGCTGCCATTCCTCTAATGAGAGCTTGACTGCCAACAGCTCGCAGTTGCCCACGTCGTAATTGCGTTCCGCTTGGGAGAGACGTCGAGAAAAGAAGGCGCAGGGATGAACCTTATTGTCCAAAGGTGATCGCTGGGAAAGGACCGCCCCACCCCAGTGTCTGAGGCGTCCACCTCCAGAATGAACTGGTGCATAGGGTCTGGGTGGCAGAGGATGGGCGCGGAGGAAAAGAGAGACTTGAGTTTCTTAAAGGCGGCCTCGGCCTCTGGGGTCCAGTGAAAGGCTCGGGCGGTGGAAGTGAGCTGAGACAGGGGGGCGGCGACACGACTATAATTTTTTATAAATCGCCTGTAGAAATTTGCGAAGCCCAGGAAACGTTGTAACTGTTTCCTGGACTCGGGGGTCGGCCAGTCGACTACCGCCCTGGTTTTTTCGGGGTCGGTTCGACAACGTCTGCCCTCAAAAATAAAACCTAAGAATGAGACGGTGGAGGTATTAAACTCACACTTCTCCGCCTTAACGAATAACTGATTCTCCAGCAGCCGCTGAAGAACCGTGCGGACGTGAGCCGTGTGTTGAGAGGGGTCGCGGGAAAAAATAAGGATGTCATCAAGATAAACGAAAACAAAATTACCAATAAGGTCGCGCAGGACGTCATTGACGAGCGCCTGAAAAACTGCGGGGGCATTGGTCAACCCAAAAGGCATAACTAAATACTCAAAATGACCCAAAGGAGTGCGAAAAGCTGTTTTCCACTCGTCGCCCTTCTTAATACGAACGAGGTGGTAAGCGTTTCTTAGGTTGAGTTTAGTAAAACAGGAAGCCGACTGTAACTGTTCCTGCAGTGAGTCAATGAGAGGGAGCGGATACTTATTTTTAACAGTTATGTTGTTTAAGCCGTGGTAATCAATACATGGCCTGAGAGTCTTATCTTTTTTAGAAATGAAGAAGAAACCGGCTCCCAAAGGGGAGGTCGAGGGTCTAATAATACCAGAGGCAAGGGATTCGTTAATGTAATCGGACATAAACTCCCTTTCGGGACCAGAAAGATTACAAAGTCTACTTGACGGCAAGGGGGCGCCAGGTAATAAGTCAATCGAGCAGTCATAGGGACGGTGAGGAGGAAGAGACAATGCACGTTGCTTGCTAAAGACGGCCGCCAGGTCGCGGTATTCAGCAGGAACAGAGGTGACGTCGATCTCCTCTAGAGGAGGCGCGTTCCGAGGGAACTCTTTAATGGCGGAGCGAAGACAGTTACTGAGACATTTGTCGCTCCATTTGTCAACGCAGCCGCGCTCCCAATTAATAACTGGGTTATGGTTTCGGAGCCAGGGAAAACCTAAAATTATTTGGGGCGTACGAGAATTAATCACGAAGAAATCAGTCATTTCATGATGATTTCCCGAGATTATGACATGCAATTCGGTAGTCTTCAGGTTTATACGAGTCAAAGTGTCTCCGGTTAAGCCGGCGACAGAAATCGAAGGAATCTCGCGAGTGGGCAAAGAATATTCTTGAACTAAATCGGCGCTGATCAGGTTTTGTTCAGCACCCGAGTCGATGAGAGCAGAAAACGAAAAGCAACGGTCAGGTGTCTGAATGACCATGGGAAGTAATAGTTTGAATGGGGAGGTTAACGCAGACGCTCCCACCAGTAACTCCCGCTTTACTAGTGGAAGTTCTCGTTTCCCCGAAACGGACAGTGGGGCAGAAAATGACCGGTGTTACCACAATAAATGCAGAGATGGGCGGATACACGACGCTGTCTCTCTGCAGGAGTCAGCCGTGCGCGCCCCACCTGCATGGGCTTGGGGGAGCGATCCCCGTGGAGGAAAAGAAGATGATTGGTTGAAACCAGGAAGCATGGAAGACTGGGAGTTGTAGTTCAAGGGGGACTGCTTGGGTGAAGCGGACTCATGGCGAGGGGTCGTGAACCCGGAAGTGGGAGGATTCTGGGAAACGTAGTACAAAGGTGCAGACTTGGGCTCACCTGGAGAAGCCAGAAACCCGGAAGTCGAGGGTCGATGGGAATTGTAGTTTGCCTCTCTCCTCCTTTCCCGGAAACGGTCATCGATGGAGATGGCAAGGTCTATTAGCTTGTCGAAAGTCTCGGGCTCGTCTCGCGTGGCCATCTGGTCTTTGAGAAAATCAGATAATGCGTTTAAGAAAATACCTTGGAGGGCGGGCTCATCCCATCCTGTTTGGGCAGCAAGGATCCGAAACTCCAGGGCGAACTCCGAGGCGTTACGACGGCCCTGTCGTAAATTCAACAAACGCTTGGCGGCGTCTGACGTCTGCAGGGGGCGATCAAAAATCCTACGAAACTCACGTAGAAATAGTTCATAGGAAGCAGGGGGGTTATCATGGCTCAGAAGGAACGAGTGAGCCCACCGGAGGGCGTTACCTTTGAGCTGGCTTATGAAGAAGGTGATCTTGGCCGCGTCCGAGGAGAACTGGGAGGGAGCCCCCTCGAAGGCGAGTCTGCACTGCAGCAAGAAGCTGCCACATTGGTCAGGGTCTCCGGTGAAGAACTCAGAAGGTTTAACGAATATTTGTTGAACAGGAGGAGTGGGACCAGGAGCCACGGGGGCTGGCAGAACGACTGGAGCTGAGGAGGCAGAAGCTTGCAGCTGACGTTTAATGGAATAAATCATACCTCCGAGCTCCTGAAGGTTGGACTGGACCGTGGTTTGGTGAGTCAGCACTCGATGAAGAACTTTGTCCATCCCGTCGATCCGTTCCTCCGTGGAACCGGGGGTTGTCTGCTCGCTCTTGGTCTCATTCTGGGTCTTTCTTGGCTGGAGCATTTCTGTTAGGGTTACGCGGGGAACACAGATAGTTTGAGACCCAGAACGAGGCAGACACAGGGGAAATACAAAAGAACAGTGTTTATTATGTACAGTGAAATGTTTTACACTCTGGAACTCAGCATTCCTGGAAAGAGGGACGACAGGTTAGTGTTGGTCCAAGGGGAAGACCTGAGTGGTTGTTTGAAGGAGGTTCTTGTCCTTACAGTCCAAACTCGAAGGAGGGGAGCTGGTCCTTCAGTCCAGGGAGAGAGCAGCAGAGGGAAAACCAACGAGGGTCCAAGGGCACGAGGAAGGCTGGCAACTGGAGGCAAAAATGGCACGAGGAATACCTGACAGGCCGAGGGATCCAGATCAGGTCACGAGGAGAATCCAAAAACACGAGGAACTAGGAAACATGAGAGGTGATATGCTCCAACGATGAGTCACACTGGGTTGCAGCCTTTTGTAGATGGAGAGGCTCATCAGGCTGATGGCCGCCAGGTGTTGGTAATCAGCGGCCATCAGCAAGGCAGGCTGCAGGCAGTGGGACCCTTACAGCCAGCAGTACATTCAGTACAAATCAAACATTGATGTAAAAGCCCCTCACCGTGACACCAGACCGGAGAGCCGTTTCAGTCTGAGTAGAAAGGTAACATCAATAGCTGGGCATCGGATCAGGATCCACACCAGACTCTAACTCTTATTCTGAGTGTTACACTTTTATACTCTCTGTATCACGTGGGAACATCTCCCAGTAAACAAAACATGCCCACCTGGACTTAAAGTCTGTGAGAAACCTCAAGATAGCGTGAGAGCGTGAGAAGCTTAAAAACCTCGAGATAGCGTGAGAGCGTGAGAAGCTTCGAAATAGGGTGAGAAACCTCGAGATAGCGTGCGGGGGGGGGGGCGGAAAGCCTCCTCCTCAGGCCTCTCGGGTGACTCACAACAACATGCACCAAAAACTCTTTATATCACAGGTTAAATAGTCAGAAAAACAACATTTTATTAAACTCTCAACTCAAGTGCCCATTTTTCTATTCTAATTATCATATCTTGTATTTTTTTATAACAAATTCTGTATTTCTACCTCTTTTCCATATGGCTCCATCATCTGCAAATAATGAACATCCCATTTCTTTCTCAATGTCTGTAAATACATCATTTATCATTATGGAAAACAATAACAGACTTAAAATGCTTCCTTGTGGCGTCCCACTTTCTACTGTAAATTTTATTGATAGTTCTTGCCCAATTCTCACTTCTACTGTTCTGTCTGATAAAAAGTTTTGAACCCAGTTAAACATCTTTCCATTGATCCCCATTTGACATAATTTAATTAATAATCCTTCTACCCACATCATATTGTAGTGAACTAGGCCTAAGGTCAGGATTTGACCTTAAGGACCTTATGGGACAGAACTTGTCATTTCATTGATTTGCATCCAGAAATACAGGTTGACCCATCCTGAGACTTTCTTTCTTGAAAATTCAAGTGAAAGAACACTCTCTTTTCTATTATCATTACTATTTTACAAATGTTTGATAATCAAATTGTGTTAGTTCAAACAATGTTTAAATGTTGAAGTGAACTACTCATTTTTATTAACTGTGAAACAGTAATAACGATTTTTAATCCTCATTCAAAGAAGAAATCAGGTTAATGATGCATTGTCTGATTTTCTGTCTTCAATGAGCAAGGGTGTAAGTTGGTCAAAGTTCAAGTTTCGGTCGACTGCAAGTTTACTGAAAAAGAAATGTCATGTTTAACTTTTACAGCAAGATACTAGAGAATTGACTCCACGAAGTCTGAAGTTCTTCATAATATCTTTTGTCTGTTCTTAAACAATCTTAATCTTTTTCCTTGACTTTTCATAACACCTTACATCACAAAACACACCTCTGTTTTGGTCCATCGACCAATCAGAAACTCCCAAATGAACCGGAAATAGAGCTCTTTAAATGTTGGTACTTTCTAGTTCAACCCAGTTGTGAGTAGAGTCAGCTGATGATGGGGAGTTCTGCAAGAGGTTCCACCTCCAGTTGGAGTTGGCGTAGATGAAGAAGTTCTGAAGGAGCTTGAGCAGTTCTGCAGTTCTGAAACTCGGCAGTTCCAGAGTTCATGAAGGCTGGAATTCAGGATGCTGATGAAAGAAAATCAAGCTGAACGAGAGAAGATCTGGGAATTATGAAATTTCTGTTCTGGATGATCTCACGACTCCCGAGGTTTAGCTGTTCTTACGGAGACGCTGAAAGAGTTGAAAGGAGAGCTCTACACCAACGCTGAAACTATCATCTGCAAAGGTAAAAGAGCCGATCTCAACCAAGCGTACCGTTGGGCCAAGCTGGAAAAGAAGGAGCGTGCTGGTTCTGGTTAGGACAGACAAATTCCCTCACACATCTCTCTCAAGATAAACTTCATCTTTCCATCTTTAAAACTCTTCTATCAAGTAGAAATTTATCCAGATATTTTTAAAAATGTCTAAAGCAAAGTTTTCAACCACCGCCGTGTGGTAATGCCTGTTGTACTACTGGAAGTGAGAACAATCGCTGTATTGTTTACTTCCTGTAAAACTGATTAATAAGCTGTCGTTATTTTCAATTCTTGCCAATTAATGTAAATGTGTGATGTGTTAAACTTGATTATGTTAATAAATGACCCACTGTCGTTGGTGAGGGTGGTAATTAACGTTTCCGTCCACATTTTATTAAATTCAGATGCACGTCATTATACAGTCCAGAAAAATGAAAGAATCCGTTTAATTTATGAATATATCATGCATATGTTCATACTACAATATCATATGCTTTCTCTAGATCAAAAAATATAGCGACTACACTTTCTTTGTTGATTTGTGCTTTTTTGATTTCATGCTCTAAGCAAATTGTTGGGTCATTAGTATTCCTCCCTTTTCTAAACCCACTCTGATATTTAGATATATACCCTTCGATATTTAAATAACAAGTTAATCTATTATTAATAATTTTTTCCATTATTTTACACATATTTGACGTTAAAGCAATAGGTCTATAATTTTCTGGGTTTGTATTGTCTTTTCCTGGTTTGGCTATTGGAACTATGATCGCCTCCTTCCAGTTCTCTGGCAGCTCCCCTTCCTCCCAGATTTTATTGTAAAATTCTAATATTGTATCTTTTGATGTTTCACTTAGATGTTCTATCATTGTGTACCAAATGTTATATTTACCAGGTGCTATATTCTTTGTTTTCCTTAGTGCATAGTTCAGTTCTGTTTTAGTAAACGGTTCATTCAATAAATTATTTGTTTCTTCAGTATTTTGTAGTAAATCTTTGTATTTTAGTTTTGTGGCTTCCTGACCTTTCCTTCCTCCTTCACTCATGTTACTCGAACTATGAATTTTACTAAATGTTTCTGCTAATATTTCAGCTTTTTCATCTTCTTTTGTAATAGTTTTGTTACTTATTTTTAACATTGGATATTCATATTCTTTTTTTAATACCATTCATTCTTTTAATTATTTTCCAATTTTTTTTTTAAATTTTCTTTCTTTTTCCACTGTGTTACAGAATTTTCTCTAATATTCTCTCTTTGTGTTCTTAATTATTCTCCTTACCATAGCTTGCTTTCTTTTGTAATCAATTAGATTCTGATAAATTGGATTCCTTTTAAGTATTTTAAATGCTTTATTTCTTAACTTTATTATTTCACTACATTCACTTGTCCACCATGGTACAATTTTCTTGTCCTTCTGTCTTCCTCCTTTCTTTATTGAATTTTCTGCAGCTTCTAGTATTACCTTATTTATACATATATTTATATTATTTATATCCATTGTTTTGTCGACTTTTTCTAGACTAATTTGACTCAAATAGCTAAATTTAACCCAGTCTGCCTTATTAAAATTACATTTCTTGTTTATTTTTATATTCTTGTTATTTATTGTTAGTCCTGCTCTTATTGTAATGGGATAATGATCGCTGCCTATAGTTGTATTTTTATCAATGTCCCACTCACAGACGCCAGCCAGTGAGTTTGATATAATTGTTAAATCTATAACAGACTCTGCTCCTGTTCTTACATTTAGTCTTGTTCCTCTTCCATCATTAATACATACTAAATTTTTGTTTTCCATTATTTCTTCGATAATCTGTCCATTTTTATCATTACATTTACCCCATACTGTGCTATTGGCATTTATTTCTTCCGCGTCCTCTCCCTCTACCTACTGGTGTCCACCCCTCAAAATCCATGTCTGCCTTGTCTCCTACCTGTTTTTCCAAACCATTCACATACCAGTTTATGCCAATTTCCGCCTGTTGCAAAGTCCAAAAAAATGGTCAAATATCGATAATCCGTCAAAAAATGTTTTAAATTCCGCACCCAACAGCTTCCTCCGCAGCTCTGCCAAATGTCTTCCTTCTTCTTCTTCCTTTTTTTATGGCGGTTGGCAAGCAATGTTTAGATGTGCATTACCGCCATCTACTGGAATGGAGTGTGGATCGGGATGCTAAATAAATACTACACAGGTTTTTAACAAAAAATAAATAAATAATAATAATAATTATTATTATTATTATAATTAACTAAATAAAATAATAATAAAATTGTTAGACCTGTGCCGTTTGTGTGTACTCACCCTGCAATTGCTGAGTGCTGGTGATGGAGTTCCTGAGCAACCACCTGTCTTCAATCCGGTTGATGAGTCCAGCTGCTACTTAAGCCTTGGAGGAGGTTCCAGTCTTCACGGAATCATTCAGTCACCTTGGGTACTGTGAGACAGCCATTTTAGTATTTTCTCTTGTGAACCTGTGTTTGATCAACCTGTGTCTCCCTGTGATTTCAAGGCAAAAACCAGGACTCACCTCCAAGAACCAAGACCTTGATGAATCATCTCCAAACTGGACTCATTCCCTGTGGAACTCTATCACTCAGCGGGACACTCCCCCATCAGCCGCCACCTGCAAGATACTCATCAAGTTACTTGGAAAATACAAGGGATTCACTCACCCAAGAGACACTTCGCCTACCTCCCTGAGTCTGCCTTCGAAGATCCACCTGTAAGAGAAGGATTAAATTATCCTAAATAGCAACAATATTCTCCTACCCATCATTAATCTGTCTTCCCCTTTTTTCCCCTCCCTTCCAGGAACTCAGACTTCCTTTACCCCAGCACTGTAAATAAACTCACTGAACTTTTACTCCATGTCTGTAATCCTTCTCAGCCCTGGTCTGAATTTGAGTACAATTCCTGAGATTAATCATAACAAAAATAAGAAAGAAAAAGGAAAATAAAATACTATATTTTTTCGATTATTTCTGTCTTCTTAAGGTATTTTAACAAAAAAAAAAAACCCCAATATATTCAGAAGTGGGAAGTTTATCCAAAAGATCCTGTATATTCAACTGTAGTTTGTTGTCCTGTAGTCTACGTGCCAGTTCCTTTCTCTCAGCTGAATATTTGGGACAGAATTATAAAACATGATTCACTGTCTCTTCTTGAAAACAAAAATCACATTTTCCTGTAGGATGTTTTCCCATTTTAAACAATGTACTGTTTAATCTTGTGTGATCAAAACGGAATCTGGATATGACTGTTTCCTCCTTTCTATTTTGTCCTGTTCTCCTCATTACACCAACTTTCCTTTGAATGTTATAAAGCCACCTGCCAGTTCTTTCTTCTTCCCACTGTTTCTGACATCTTTCCTTAACCTTTTGTTTAATAACTGATTTGATTTCTCGCTTACTGAATGATACCAATATATCAATATAAGTAGTTTTTGTTGCTTGTTTTGCATATTTATCTGCCAACTCATTTCCTTTTATTCCTATATGTGATGGTATCCATATAAATGTAATTAATAAACCCATTGCTTGAATTCTATAAATTAATAATTGAATTTCTAATATAAGGTCAGGTCTTCTGTCTGAATGATTATTTTTCAATGAATATAATGAAGAACTTGAATCAGAACATATTACACTCCTTAATGGATGAACTTCCTCAATCCATCCCAGAGCTAAAATGATTCCCATCATCTCTCCTGTGTAGATCGAGACTCAGTCAGTAATTCT
The DNA here is from genome assembly GCF_014905685.2 of Nematolebias whitei. Classification (NCBI taxonomy): domain Eukaryota; kingdom Metazoa; phylum Chordata; class Actinopteri; order Cyprinodontiformes; family Rivulidae; genus Nematolebias; species Nematolebias whitei. The sequence goes on from NC_056509.1 coordinate 9,133,894, forward strand.
TTTACCTGTTTTGAAACTGAATTCTGGAACAATGACTGAAACCCCGTTACTGTTATTTGAGTTTTTTTATACAACTGTATAAATTTTGACATATCCATAATACTTACTATCTAAATATGCTTGTATTGAATGAGAATCTGAAATGTTTTCTTTTTTACGATTTTCCAACAAAGTGAGATCAATGTCACTATTAGTTAAAAGAGATGGGTGAACTGGAGACTGACTAATATTTATGTGCTATATATCTAAATCTTTTATGTTTTCTACAGTCCATCCAAATGAATTTAATTTCTTTTTTTCTTTTTCCCAGCTAGGTTTTAAAATCTCTTGACATGGATGATTTTCATTATGACCTTTTAAATTACACCAGTAAGTTGAAAATATTTGTAATCTTCTAAGCTGAAGTGGCATTTCTCCCATTTCCACCAGTAAAGCTGATGTTGGAGTTGTTCTGATGGCACCTGTACATAATCTCAAGTCTTGATGCCGAATATTATCTAATTTTTTGAGTAATGTAACTGATGCTGACCCATATGCTATACTGCCATAATCAAATAAGGACCTAATTAAACCTGTGTATATTGATTTCAGTGATTTCCTCTCAGCTCCCCACTCACTCCCCACCAAACACCTCATTACATTTAACACTCTCTTACATTTATCTATTATGTTTTGAATATGCACTTTCCAAGTAAGTTTTCAAACAAGTGTCCATTATCGATCACTGTGTTAACAATCAGGAAACTCATTTAATTACGCCAAGCTGCAGCACCTGCTGACTCTGGTGTGTATGGCTTCCCAGTCACTCTCATCAAGCTGTACCCCCTGACTGCTCACACTTCCTTTAGCTTTTCACAATAAAGCAGAAATAAAATACATCAACAAAATGTTTTTTTTTTTGCTTTTAACTTATGTTTGTACATTTTACGCAATTTTTAAGCATTTTACAACATAAATGAAATACAATTGTAGCTATATTTACAACATATTTAACTTAACGAGTTTTTAAATTTTCTTTAAAAAGTCACATATTTCATGAATCAATGCACTAAAATATTTGTCTGGGTTACAGTATTGTGTCTGCAGTATTGTGGACTCTGTGCTGATCTGTTGTAGTGAATAAGGAGCTGAGCTTAATGTAAACCTCTCTGTTTACCGGTCGGTTTACGTTCCTACTCTCTCCTATGGTCACGAACTTTGGGTAGTGACTGAAAGAATGAGATCGTGGATACAGGTGGTTGAAATGAGTTTCCTCTGCAGGGTAGCTGGACTCTCCCTTAGAGATAGGCTGAGAAGTTCAGTTATCAGGAGAGACTCAGAGTAGAAACGCTGCTCCTCCACATTGAAAGGAGCCAGTTGAGGTGGTTCAGGCATCTAGTAAGGATGCTTCTTGGGCGCCTCCCTAGGGAGGTGCTTTGGCATGTTCAACTGGAAGGAGACCCCAGGGAAGACCCAGGATACACTGGAGAGACTACGTCTCTCAGTTGGCCTGGAAACACCTTGAAGTCCTCCCAGAAAAGCTGGAAGAGGTGGCTGTGGAAAGAGATGTCTGGACCTCCCTGCTCAAGCTGTTGCCCCCGAGACGTGACTTCAGAACAAGCGGAAGATGATGGATGGAAGGATGAATGGATGGGTTTATTGTCTAAATGTTGAGTCAGCACTAAAGTTTTCTTGTGCTTATAAATTTTTTAGTTATTTTTGCGATCTCCCTACTTCTGTTTACTTGGCGCTATTTTAGTCATTCAGATACCAAAATGTCCAGCTCCTCCAAGAAGATAGATACTGTGACTTTAGTTTGCTTTTCATAAACGTTTTACAATATTTAACTTCAGTCAGATGGTACATGGACTGTACTTATAAAGCACATTTGAACTAGCCATTTGCTGCTTTTAGCTAATATTCTACTTGAGCTTTTAGCTAGCTTTTTGTTACTTTGGTCCTCTTCCAACTTTTAGTTTTTAGCTAGTGTTCTGCTACTTTGAGTTAGCATTTTCTTCTTTTAGCTAGTGTTCTACTTTTTAGATTTAACGACTCAGCTTCAACATCTTTAGCAAATAGAGTAAACACATTCAGCTCTCAGTGTTCACACTGCATTTCACTAAAAATGTGTTTTTTCTTATTTCTGTGGCTGAGTGGTTAGAGCAGTCATCTTCCAATGCAAGAGTTGGGGGTTCGAATCCACCAGCAGTAACATGCCAAAATGTCCCTGGGCAAGACACTGAACCCCTCATTGCCTCTTTGTGTGTTCCATCAGTGTATGAATGTGATAAAGCAGATTAGTCTCTTTAGAATGATTTGTTCAATTAGCTTTGTAGAGATCTAGTAGAGATCTGCATAAATGGGTAAATGAGGCACAGATTGTAGTGTAAAGTGCTTTGAGTATCTCGATAATATAGAAAGGCGCTATACTGTATAAGTACAGTCCATTTACCATTTCTAATTGTTTGTGCAGAATTATACTTTAAACGTAAGAGGGTAAAGTTTAAAGCTACGTTTGCTAGTTTCAGGTCATAATTCAAAAACCCTGCGATGAAAGAAGCAAATTAAACTTGAATAAACAGAAGAGTTGGGTGAAAATCGTCTGTTTCTGTATGCCTAGTGTTTCATTTTGTTTTCTGACCGAGTCTGAATAAACATGTCCTGACCACATCAGCTGGATGGCCCGTTGTGGATCAGCCAGAACCCATGTGGTGTCTCTCTAACTCTCCGCTGCCTCCCAACACCCCAGGAGGCACATTTCCGGTGTTTTCCTCAGATATGGCCTCATCAAGATCACGCGTGGAAACCTTTGGTATCTCTTCAACTGGAACTTGAGTTGTGCTGTGATGTCAGGCGGGGCGGTGAGGGGAAACAATTTCTCATCATTATAGTCATTACGCTTCACTCTTATCGGCTCGGATGTTTGTCTTAGATGTCCTGCAGGGAGTCAGTTCGTGTGAGGAAGAGGCTGCTTCAGTTAGTTGAACTTTTTGTTATGTTGTGTTGACTTAGTCTCCACTTATAAGAAAGCTTGTCTTTTGTTGTCTCAACATAAGTGAAGGCAGGTGGTTATTATAGAGAACATGCAGTGACGACAAAAAGATGAAGCAGAGAGAGTGCATGCAACCAATTTACGCCACATGCCTTTACAAACGCAACAATCTGGTAGACTTTACAAGAAAACAGCCCATACTGCTGATGCCTCTTCGTTCCTGTTGTTTTGTAGCACTTTGAAATCCACAATATATGCCTTTGATGGCACACCTTTAGCTGAGTTCCCCACGTTTTATCATCCCTGAGGAAGTGTACCCTCCTGTGTGGGCTTTCATGTGTGTGTAAAGAGATTGAGCTTATAAACACACCACGAAGGAGCTGCAGCAGGATGTTTATGGGGATGAGATTGGATTAATGAGGAATCTGCAGGGGATCAGAAGCCAAGAGCTCCTGACTCACATCTTCACCTTGTGTTCACCATGCATAGTCATGGTCATTGGTGTCAGATGGATTTGTAATGTGGGGGAGACACACTGGTGCGGGGGTCTGGGGATCATGCCCCAGAAGATTTTGAATAAATAAGATGCCACTTCCTGCATTCTGGTGCACTTTAACAGGTTATTAAACATCTACATTTACTTACATAAGTAAACACTTGACTCAACATATCCTGATGCATGCTCAATAATCCAGGTAGAAAAATCTAAAAAAGTTAAATCTGGTCCTCTGGACATTCAAAAAAAAACAAAACAAAGCAAATCAACAAAAAATGTAGAAACGTTTCGTCTCTCATGCGAGAGACTTCCTCAGTCTGAGGTGCTGTATTCAGCTCAGTCTCTTAAATAGCACTGTCTCAGAGTGGATCAACCAGTTTTGCTGCTGACAACCAAAACCAGCTGATCACATGCTCAAGAAGGACCATCAGCCTAACAATGGATCATTAGCACACTGATGGCTGTTTACTGTTCACAGAGGGCTGAGTGATACTAGCAATCACAGCATTGTAAGAGGGGGACAATTGAACACGTAGGCCTCCACCCCTGTTTAATGATGGACGGTTTCTTTTCACAAAGCGGTCTACACTCATCTCCAGGCCAGCGGTCACTCTTTCAGGGATGAAGATGTTCACATCCTGGACAGAGAGGAACGATGGTTTGAGAGAGGAGTAAAGGAGGCCATCTTTGTGAAAAGAAATCGTCCATCATTAAACAGGGGTGGAGGCCTCCGGGTTCAACTGTCCCCCTCTTACAATGCTGTGATTGCTAGTATCACTCAGCCCTCTGTGAACTGTAAACAGCCATCAGTGTGCTAATGATCCATTGTTAGGCTGATGGTACTTCTTGAGCATGTGATCAGCTGGTTTTGGTTGTCAGCAGCAAAACTGGTTGATCCACTCTGAGACGGTGCTATTTAAGAGACTGAGCTGAATACAGCACCTCAGACTGAGGAAGTCTCTCGGATGAGAGATGAAACGTTTCTACATTTTTTGTTGATTTGCTTTGTTTTGTTTTTTTTTGAATGTCCAGAGGACCAGATTTAACTTTTTTAGACTTGACTCAACAACTATTTTAGAGAGCAACAAGAAGTAGCCTGACCAACAGCTCTCCTTGTGTGAATAGAGCATGCTCTGCTTCTCACACATCCTACCCTGCAACACACACACACACCCACCACCCTGAGTCGACAACTGCCGGCACTAACAAACGCAACACAGAGGTGTCTCCTCCTCCTCCCCCTCCTCGTCCACAAATTCCCCTCAGAGATGAGCGTCCTGCCAAACCAAGTGACCAAGGAGAAACGCTGCATGTGGTATGGAGAGTTGTTGTAGGTAACCACAAAAACCCAGAGTGGATTTTTAGTGGTTTGAGTATTCTTCTATAAATCAAGTGGATTGATTCACTCACAAAGAAATAGAAACATCGCTGGGTGAATTAATATTTCATAGTAAATGTGGGGGTGTCCAAATGAGTTTTTTTTTTTAAATGTGAGAGGGATACGTCCCCTTCACATATAATTGTTGCGATGCCTATGGCCATGGTAAAGAAAGTCCACATTTTTAATTCTAGGCTTTTACACAAGACAAGGTCAAATTGATCTGGTCTTCACCAGGTTCTGAAATTATTTATCTAATCTCAAGTGTACAAAAATACACAGCAGACTCCAGCTTGTTGTTATTTATTGAACTAGATGAAGGTAAAATGTAAAACATGTTGGTGAACAGCTAACTCCACCTGCTGCTTCATCAGAGGTTCAGGACCAGCTGCTGATCAAATGTATTGATCCATTGATCATCATCAGTCTGAGCTCCTCTACAACAGCATGAGGGCGATACGTTTGTTGCTCCGGAGCAAACGGGTGAGAGTTAACACAACACCAAGATAGAAGGACATCAGCAATGACCCTAGGGAAGCAACTGCTGCCCATTAAGGGAGGGGTTAAAGGTCATTTCCAAACAATCCAGAGTCCATCTTTCTACAGAAACAGAGATGATTCATGAAGATGGCTGCCCCCTGGTCAGACTGTGCAATGATCAGAGAAGTTACAAAAAATTCAAAAGCTCCTTCTCAGACTCCATAGGGCCTCAGTCAGCAGGGGAAAGGTTAAATGTCATGGCAGGACAAATGGACAAAGACTAAACAAGTATGACTTGTTGATGAACCACAAGACATCTGGAGCAATGTCCTTTGGACAGAGGAGGTCAAAGTAGACATGTTTACCCATAATGCACAGCAACATATTTTTTGATGCCCAAACATATTATTCTAAAAGTCAAACACGGTAGTGGAAGGTTGATGGTTTGGGCTCCTTACAGTCTGTCGATCATGAAGTTCTCTGTAACCAAATACCTTTAGAGACAAATGTGAGTCTGAGAGCTGAAACTTGGACCGAACTGGTTCATGATGTTACAGAACACAATCCCAAACACAGAAACTTGTTTTCAAAACTTTTGAAAATAAAAATTAAAATCAAGGTTTGGCATTAACCCAGTCCTCAGTCCAGACCTCAACCTGATGGAAAGGCTGCAGTGGAACATTAAGAAATCTCAATGAACTGAAGGAATGTTGTAAAAAGAAGAGGGCAAAAATTCCTCCACAACCTTATGAGAGGTATAGACCAGATCATTTTATTATGTCTCAATAAATAATCCCTAGAACTGAAAAGGGCTGGACTTTCTTCTCCATCCATTATCTTCCACTTATTCCAGAATGAGCTCTTGGGGCAGCATCTTGAGCAGGGAAGTCCAGACATGTCTCTCCACAGCCACCTCTTCCAGCTTTTCTAGAAGGACTCCAAGGCGTTCCCAGGCCAACTGAGAGAAATATGCCCCTTTTCCACTTTGACGGCGTGGGTCAAGTATGCTCGGTTCACCACGGTTTTGAGTGATTTTCTACTAGTACTTTGTACCTGTTTCACCCCCTTTTTTTGTCCCTTCTTCTCAAGGGGTCCAAGTGAGCCGAGCCGGCATAAAAATGTGACGTCACAACACTGTCGGTCACTGATTGGTCAGGAGTCACTGGATCTTTCTGAAAACTTTTTACTGATCCATCCATCCATTTTCTTTACCCGCTTATTCCATTTTGGGTCACGGGGGTCGCTGGTGCCCATGTCCAGCAATCACTGTGCGAGGGGCAGGGTACACCCTGGACGGGTCGCAAGTCCATCACAGGGCCTGTGATGGACTGATCCGTCATTTGCAATTACTCGGAACTCAGAGCAACGGCTGGACCTATTTTTAAGATTTTAAAAACAATAATGAAAACACCTTGTTCTAATGCTGAATTCCAAGCGTTTTTTGTGCTTAGTGGTCAGATCTGTAGGCGTCTGTTGGCGTCAGCTCCCTGGCTCCAAGCTTCGCCGGTCACCACGGAAGATCCTCTGTGCTGCCGGCTCGGGCTGCATGTTCTAATGCTGAAGTCCAGGCATTTTTTTGTATTTGGTGACTGACAACAAAATTCAGAGCGAGCTAGTCACCGTGGGGGATCATACAAGCTGCCGACCCGTTAAAGCACGCGAGGCCGGGGCCCGGACCTCGGCCTCGTGTGCTCACAAAGGCAGATTCTGAGCCCTGACAGACGGATGGACCAGGACGGAGGGTGGAATTTTTTTTTTTTACATTGTTTTTGTATTAAAAACAATGTTTTTTTTTTAATCAGTGAAGATTAAAACTAAATAAACAGTGCCGGCTTTATCGTGAAATCTTGTTTTCACTTTGACTTTATTAAATAACCTGTTAATCAAAGTTAACTCAGCTGAAACATCATAATGTCACAAAATTATTGGATCTCTCAGGAATATTTCCCTCAAATATGTTTAACAAAGAGATACAGCCTTTATTTCAACTTTATTCTAACCCACAGATGTACAAATCACAAAACAAAAATTGCACTTTAAATTACTAAAATAAAATAATTTATATACAAGAAACAAAACCACACATCTAAATTGAACAATAAAAGTAGACACAATGAGTGCAAATACATCAAATGATGAAGCAAAACAGAGAATTTTAAGTATATATGTTTTTGTAGAATTGGTTCATCAGATTTAATTCAATTCAGTTTATTTATATAGTGCCATATCACAACAGAAGTCATCTCTGGGCAGCTGTGGCTGAGTGGTTAGAGCAGTCATCCACCAATGCAAGAGTTGGGGGTTCAAATCCACCAGCAGTCACATGCCGAATTGTCCCTGGGCAAGACACTGAACCCCTCATAGCTCTGATGTGTGTCCCATCGGTGTATGAATGTGATAAAGCTCTGTCTCTTTAGAATGATTTGTTCAATTAGCTTTGTAGAGATCTAGTAGAGTGCTGTATGAATGGGTAAATGAGGCACAGATTGTAATGTAAAGCGCTTTGAGTATCTCGATAAGATAGAAAGGCGCTATATAAGTACAGTCCATTTACCATCTCAGTGCACCGAACAGAAATATTCATATTAAAAATAAGTTAACAGAAACATTCATATTTAAAAATAAAAATTTAACATGGGCAGCATGGTGGCACAACTGGTAGAGCTTCTGCTTCTCAGCGAGCAGGCCCCTGGTTCAAATCCTAGTCCGGGGGCCTTCCTGGATGGAGTTTGCATGTTCTCTCCATGCATGCATGGGTTTATTCTGTGTACTCCAATTTTCTCCCACAGACCAAAAACATGCATGTTAGGCTGATTGGTAACTCTAAATTGTCCCTAGGTGAGAGTGAGAGAGTGAATGGTTGTTTGTCTCGTTTGTCTCTATGTGTCCCTGTGATGGACTTGCAATCCATCCAGGGTGTACCCCATCCCTCGCACAGTGATTGCTGGACATGGGCACCGGCGACCCCCGTGACCCAAAATGGAAGAAGCGGGTAAAAGATAATGGATGGATGGATAATTTAACATTATTTATCTGAGCAGCAGACTGCTTTGAGTTTAACTCATCGCAGAACTCTCACTCTTAATGGTAGAGATGCACCGATGCAATATCAATATTGGTATAGATATCTAGAAAAACTTCTGGGTCGGGTATCGGTGACAATGTGACCGATCCATTTTCCAATCCAACCTGCAGAGATTTCCGATCCATGATGCACGTTGGCTTCAAACTATGGAATGGATTTCATGAATGGAGGCGTGTCTCATGAACCCATAGTAATAAGATCTGCCTCACATTCAGGAAATCCATTTCATAGTTTGCAGCCAGCTACAACGTGAGGACTGAGTTAGCAGCACTGTGGCTAATGGCTAACATCTAATCATATCCACTGTGTGGAAGTATTTTATACAATACAATACAATACAACTTTATTTATAAAACACTTTAAAACAACACCGTTGGCCAAAGTGCTGTATACTAACACAAACAAGCATAAAAACTATGAACTCATCAAATACCATAAAAGTAATGAACTACCAAATCATAAAGCAGCAAACAGTAGCAACAATAAAACAAACATAAAACAGTAAAGCCAACATTTCAAGTTGCGTTAAAAGCCAAAGAGAAAAAATGGGTCTTCAGAGCAGATTTAAAAACAGGAAGCGAGTCAGCTTGTCTGATGTGCAAAGGCAGCTCGTTCCACAGTTTAGGGGCAGTGACTGAGAATGCTCAGTCACCTCTCAGCTTCCTGTTGGACTTTGGGATGGCCAACAACAGCTGAACAGCTGACCTAAGACAGCGTGAGGGATTGTACGGCTGGAGAAGGTCGGACAAATACTGTGGGGCGAGACCATGAAGACATTTGAATACATACAAAAGAACCTTAAAATTAATCCGGAAACAAACTGGGAGCCAGTGTAGTGATTTTAGGACAGGGGTGATGTGCTCTCGTTTTCTGGTGCCAGTTAAAAGATGAGCAGCAGCATTCTGAACCAGATGAAGTTGAGTCAGTAATGACTGGCTCAGGCCCACATAAAGTGAATTGCAATAGTTCAGACGAGTTGTGATGAAAGCATGGATTAAAATCTCAAAATGATGTTGTGACAGGAATGGTTTCACCTTGGCCAGATTTAATCTGACCAACCTCACACCCAGGTTGGTTGCTGTCTCAGTCAGATGTTGTGTTAAAGGACCCAGATCAACATGGACTTTAGAACCATCCCTGGGCTTAAACAACAAGACCTCCGTCTTTTTCTCATTAAAGTGTAAAAAGTTCTGTGACATCCATGCTCTGACTTCCGCCATACATTGCAGGAGTTGGTTCAAGGTTTACTGTTTATCTTGTTTCAAAGGAATATAGATTTGGCTGTCATCGGCGTAAAAATGAAAAGAAATACCATGTTTCTGAAGAATATATCCCAGAGGTAGTAAATAAAGGGAAAACAGAAGGGGGCCAAGTACAGATCCCTGAGGTACTCCACATGTGAGAGGTGCTACAGAGGACTCCACAGAACCAAAGCGCACACAAAAGCTTCTCTCAGTTAAATAGGATCTAAACCAATGTAGAGCAGGACCCTGAATGCCCACCCAGTTCTCCAGACGAGACAGGAGGATCTGATGGTCCACTGTGTCGAAGGCAGCAGTTAGGTCCAGCAGCATCAAAACTACACAGTGACCAGAGTCTGTGGCTAAGAGAATGTTGTTAAAAACTTTCAACAGTGCCGACTCAGTACCGTGGTGAGTTTTAAAACCAGATTGAAACAGTTCAAGAAGGTTGTGGTCGTTTAAGTAAGATGTTAACTGACTGTAAACTATTTTTCTCCAAGATCTTCAACACAAAGGGCAGTTTAGAAATAGGCCTAACATTGGACATGTCTGTAGAGTCAAGACCAGGTTTTTTATTCAGTGGTGTCACAACTGCATGTTTAAAACTCACAGGTTGTAAGGATGGTACCATTTGGTGGCCCGGTTTGTGTCTGTGTTCCCTTGTGTTTTCTCTTTAGTTCAATTGGTGCCACCATTGTCTCGTCACAGCTGTTTGTAATCATGTCTCGTCTTGTCCCTGTATATAAGCCGTCTGTTCAGTCTTGTTCTTTGTCGCGTCGTCTTCGTTGGGTCTCCGAGTTCTCCTGAGTCTTCTGGTTTCCCCGAGTTCCTTCCGAGTTTCTCGTTCATCCTGTTATGTAAGTTTTGCTGCCTCGTCAGCCTGTTATTTTGTATTTTTTATTATTATTAAATATCTAATTTTGTATTCCTGCCGAGTTGAGTCCCTGTCTGCACTACTGGGTTCGTCCCTGACCCGAAAACCCTGACATTACGACGCGACCATACCAGAACCCAGCGGGCAGGGTCTCTCTCGGCAAACTCACCTTTTTTCTTTTTCCCTCCGCGAGCTAAGATGGACGAGCTCCACTCCGTCCCTGTCCTTCTGCCGTCCCACTGCCGCCGTAGAGGCGGAAAGCGGCTCCGGAGGCAGTCCGCGGCGACCGGCCCGGTCACGTCGGCTGAACAGTGTTTCTGTGGGAACGGGATCTGCCGCCTCACCTCCCAGGTTTCCGTTGGGGGCGAGATCCAACGTTCCGCGGGAGCTCCGGTCCACTCCTGTTCGGTTCAGCGAGTCCGGCCCACTTGGCGCCACAGGGGCGGATTCCATCGCCTCACCTTCCAGATTCCTGGTGAGGGCGGAATCCGGCCTCTCACCGCCACACCGCGCCGCGGCTGCCCGACCCAGCCTGACCGTACCTCCCGAGCTTACTCCCATTGACTCTGTGGGGGCGTGTTCCGCCGCCCCACCTCCTAGGTTTCCGGTGGGTGCGGTACCCGTCATCACACCTCCACATAGAGACATTCCATCCATATTTTCATTTTCACCCCATGAAATATTACAAATAAACCGTACTTTGCTGGGTTTGTTCCGTGCAGCTAGGAACAACCCGGCTTCCGCCGACGTCATGTTTTCCATGATGGAGGATTTTTTATTGACTGTGCCTGGTCTTGCACGGCTTCCTGAATACAGTCAATTGCTGTCACAGATAAGGACTTTAAAGGCCCCTTTAGTCACCGCTATCTCTGAACCCAAGTCAGCTCCTCACTTCTCCTGTTCCGAGGGGGTCCCGGCAGACGCTCCTCATCTCTCCTGTTCCGATGAGGTCCCAGCAGACGCTCTTCACCTCTCCTGTTCCGAGGGGGTCCCGGCAGACGCTCCTCATCTTTCCTGTTCCGAGGGGGTCCCAGCAGACGCTCTTCACCTCTCCTGTTCCGAGGGGGGCCCGGCAGACGCTCCCCACCTCTCCTGTTCCGAGGGGGTCCCGGCAGATGCTCCTCACCTCTCCTGTTTTGAGGGGGTTCCGGCAGACGCTCCTCACCTCTCCTGTTCCGAGGGGTTCTGGCAGACGCTCCTCATCTCTCCTGTTCCGAGGGGGGCCCGGCAGACGCTCCTCACCTCTCCTGTTCCGAGGTGGTCCCGGCAAACGCTCCTCCCCTCTCTTGTTCCGAGGGGGTCCCGGCAGACGCTCCTCACCTCTCCTGTTCTGAGGGGGTCCCAGCAGATGCTCCTCACCTCTCCTGTTCCGAGGGGTTCCAGACGGACTACGCACCTGTTCCTACCACCTCAGAAGACTCGGCATCTGTTCCTGCCGCCGCCGCAGAAGACTCCGTTCCTGCCGCCGCCGC
>NC_056509.1:9145990-9152133 GCF_014905685.2 Nematolebias whitei
CTACAGTACATTATAAAGTGATGTAAAATACTAAAAACAGGAACATGCATGTTGGTTATGCCATGAACTTAGCAGATGTTTAAAGCCATTTAACATTTTATTGTATTTAATTCATTTATTCATTTATTCATTCATTTAAAAGAAACAAAACAAATTCATCAAAAAGAAAACATTGAATGAAAAGAGTGCAGAAAGAAGAAAAATCTTATATCTGCCCCTTATTTAAAAAAAATACATAAATAACTTTAAACAATCACTTAAATTAATCATTTTAATATCCACTTTAAAGCTAGGAATAAAAACAAACATGTTTTGTGTTAGTAGAATTTAATTCTAACTTGAAAACATATCCAACATTAATAAAACTTACCTCAAGTTGCCTTTTTTGGACATGCATGCATAGATTTGTACAAAGTGTACTTGAGAGAAGATTATTACAGCCTCATATAAAATCAATGATAATGATGATATTGATAATTCAGCACTGCTCATATATATCAAATCGGTATCGAATCGGTATTGACCGATACCGGGCAAACAGATATCGGTATCGGATTGGAAGTGGAAAAAAAAAAAGTGGATCGTGCATCCCTACTTAATGATGAACTAAAGTTCATTAGCAGAATTTATATACAGTATATACAATATATAGTTTAATTTGATCATTTTAATAATCTGTATTCTTTTTAATTTACCAGAAACTTCAAAATAAATTGTCACCCTGTATGTGAAACCGGTTTCAAGTTCAAGTCATGATTATGAGCTAAATCCAGATTTGCCATCTACATTGTTTGGTAAATAACTAAAGTGTCATAACAAAAGTCAAGATATTTTTAATACATCTTGTTAGGTATTTTCTGTTTGACCTTTAAAGAAAATAATTTCACATAACACGGCGAGATGAGTTTTTAGCGCTCAATACCTTTGCAAAGCGGGAGTCACCTGTTTTGTGGGTCAGTGTGAACTCCGCTCTTTTGCTGGGTGAGTCTGGTATTTATTAGATAAAAGTGGAGCACGAAAAAAGGTCAAGTTTACATGAACAAAAATCTTATCAGGATGACGGTCAGAACATTTCAGAAGATTTAGCTTGTACAGATAGTTTCTTGATAAAACGTCCACTTGATATAAAAGTAGAACTTTCCAGAACTTACACACAGCAATGATATAAAGCTGAACCAAAATAAACCTTTTGTTCTGTACATACAAAACAGATATTAATATGAGATAGAAGCGTTTTAAAATGATAAAAGAGAAAAACTCTAACATTCCCTCCTTTTTATCATTTTAAACCAAAAAGAACTCATAAAAGAAAAAAAGAAAAGTTGAGCTCTTTGTAGTATGACATATGCAGGATATATTCATACATTTCGCGAGTTCTTCATTTTTCTGACTGTGTAAATGTCGTGCATTGAGTTTAACAGAAAAGTAACGAGAGACGTTATTTAACTTTGACCCATCAAAAATGAATGCGGTCATTTATTTGCAGAATCAAAGTTTAACATCAAACATTTACATTAATTTGGCAAAATATGAAAACAATAACATGGCTAGTTTCACAGAAAGTTGGACAATACGGCGATTGTCCTCACTTTTCAGCAGAAACAGCAGACATCAATCACACGGCGGTGATTGAGAACTTTGCTCCAGACATTTCTAAAAATATCTGTGATGATTTTAGGAGAAAGGAGAGTTTAAGATGGAAAATGGAGATTTATCCTACAGAGAGATGTGGGAGGGAATTTATCTGTTTGACCAGAAACGTGCACGCTCCTTCAGATCTCAGCTTGGTCACGGTACGCTTGGTCGAAGTAGAACTTTTACCTGGTTGACGATAGGTCAGGTCGGCGTGAAGTCCTTCCTTTGACTCTTTCAGCGTCTCCGTTGAGAACAGCTAAAATACTTCGAGAGTCGTGCGAGGTTATCCAAACAGAAGTTATAATTCCCAAAATCGTCCCTGCATTCTGGATTCAAGAAGCATTCTGGACGCCTGCGTTAGCATCCAAGAACTCTGAACTCTTTAACTCTCTTCAGAGAGTTAAAGTCTGGAACTCTTCTCCAGGAAAAACTTTCAAGCTCTGAAAACTCCCATGTTGAACTCATTCTAGAGCGCCCCAGCTGAACTGGGAAGTTGCCACATTTAAATGGGTCGGCTTCCGGTTCATTTGAGAGCTTTCTAATTGGTCGATAGACCAGAACAGAGGTGTGGTTTGTGATGTAAGGTGTTATGAAAAGTCAAGGATTGTTTTAGTGACAGACAGAAAGATTATTGGAGAACTTCAGACTTCGTGGAGTCTCTACTCCTATTATCTGCTGTAAAAGTTAAACATGACATTTCTTTTTCAGTAAACTTTTAGTTGACTGAAACTTGAACCTTAACACACACTTACAAAACTTGCTCATTGAAGACAGAAAAATCAAGAAATGCATATTAACCTGATTTCTTCTTAGAATGAGGAATAAAAATCATTACTTACTGTTTATGTAAATAAAAATGAGTAGTTCTCTTCAACCTGTAAACATTGAGTGAACTAACACAATTTGATTATCAAACATTTGTAAAATAGTAATGATCATAGAGAATTGTCTTTTCTACTTGATTAATTCAAGAAAGAAAGCCTCCGGATGGGTCAAACTGTATTTCTGGATGCAGATCAATGAAATAACAGTTTCTGTCCATCTGGTCAGATTTGACATCAGATCAAGTTCACTACATCTTTATGAGCTCGCAAAAACATAAAAGAAAAACAAAAACACATATTATTATTATTTTTATTTATTTTTTATACTGGTGAGGGCTGGAAAGAAGAGCAAGCATTTCATCTTAGTACTTTTGTTACACATTTTCAATACTAGAATCATAGTGCATTTTTACACAGCACCGTCACAGTTTAGGCTCACATCATCATAATCAAGTTTGTCCACTGGTCCCAGTGGATCATAATCATCTTGGGTCATCTTAACTTGATGCAAATTGATAAAAATAGGAACAACACTGCAAAAATGTTTGAGTGAGAATTTTGAGGAGGAGATACCACCAGGGTCCGGAGGTGAACCATTCCCAGAGGGAGTTGCCTATCCCTCTAGAGTCTGCAGCTTGGAGGTTCCTAAGAGAGGCCATGGCACCTTCAACGTGGGTGTCATTTTCACCCAGGATATAAATGCATCGTTTACTCCTGACAGGAACACACGTACCCCCCTGAGCTGCAGTTAGTAAATCCAACACCATCTGGTTTTGTAGCACCATCAACTTCAGTGCGGCGATTTCTTCATTTTGTCCAAGCGGTGGGGCAAGGTTGATGAGAGGGAGAGTTAGTTGTCGCTGTGGTGGATGAGAATTGTACCGTCCGATACCCAGACTGGGGCACAAATGCCAGTCCAGTAGTGAGGCAAGAAGGGGTACAGACGGCGACCACACAGCCACATGGCATCAACGAGAGTCACTGTTGACACGCTAGAGTTTCTGGACTGTAGGGCTGTGTACTATACCACTATAAGGACAACCCTCTTTGTAGTCTGACTTCCCCATTACCCTGGTGACCTTAGGGGTCCAGTACCCTCTGAACCTTACAATGACAGATGAATCCAGCTGGGTCGTTCAGCGATTTTTACAGCTGTTGGTGTGGTCAGCAGAACTTGGTATGGTCCTTCCCAATAAGGGCTGTCCCAAGTTTTTCTCTTGATGACCTTAATGAAGACCCTATCTCCTGGCTGGATTTGTGTTGTTTCCTATGGGAAAGAGGAATCAGAAGGCAGTAAAGTTGTCTTTGACACTTCTTTCTCTTTCAGTGTTTTGATCATGTAATCTGCTAACGTTTGTTCTTCTTCTGCCCATTCTAGGTAAGGTGAAAACAAAGGCAATCTATATGGTCTCCCATGAATGATTTCAAAAGGGGTCAGACCATTTGGAGTTGGGGTGATCCTCATATAGAGTTTCACAAGTTCAAGGCATTCTGGCCATGGTCTTTTTGTGGTATCCATACATTTTCTTAATCTGCTTTTAATGGTACCATTTGTTCTTTCTACAAGTCCTGCACTTGAGGATGATAAGCACAATGATTCTTTAATGTTAGCCCTAAGTATGTGGCCATGTTTGTTATGACCTGATTGACGAAGTGAGGGCCATATCACTGTAGATAGTTTGTGGGATGCCATGAGTAGGGATAATAGTTTTGCATATGGCTTTTGCTGCTGTTAGTGCATCAGCATGTTTGGATGGGGTTATTTCAACCCATTTTGAGAAGGCATCAATCATGATGAGGCAATATTTGTATGGACCACTTTGTGAGAGTTCTATGAAATCCATAAGCATTGTTTGGAAAGGGTAGTTAGATTTTGGGAAAGAACCTCTTTTTGGGTGCATGTTGCCTTGTGGGTTATGTTTCACACATGTGGGACAGGCCTTACAAATTTTTTTAAGTAAGCCTCAAGTCCATATGTTGTGAAATGTTTTTGGATCAGATTAGTCATACCCCCTGTTGACACATGGCAAACACCATGGGTCAAAATAGCGGCACCTTTAAATAAGGATTTTGGTAAGATTGGTTTGTTGTCTACATGATAGAGCTTTTCCTTATTTAAATGAGCGCCTTTTGTTTCCCAAAGTTGTTTTTCATGTCTTCAGGCTGCATTCTGCATGTCATGTAGCACTGTTTTGTTGATTAAAGGATCGTCATTTTCTATCAGTAGGTAGTTAGAACTAGGGCATTAACAGAGTACTCGAGTAATCAACACATCGATTGCTAGGACATCTATCGAGGTTAAAAATGTAATGTCGAGTATCCGTAGTGACGTCATATTATGCGACCACTGTAAGACTAGGTGTTGCACTGTTGCAGGTCACCGAGTATGCTGTAACACTGGGTCCAATCCACCGAACCAGAATCAGCTTCCTCTGACCTTGTTTCACAAACAAAAAGCAAAAAATATTAATCTCTAAACCTATAAAAAAAATCTATAAACATATTAATCTCTAAAATTAAACAATGCGCACCACAGCTGGCAGTGGTGCGGGGTGGTCGACCCCCCCCCCACACACACACACACACACACACACAGTTTTAAGTTTCGGTTTTGACGTGCTGCATGTTTTTTCACGTTTGCAGTTTAATAATAATAACTAATAGTTTAGTTTTCCTGTGACTTATTTGCAGTATGATAAATGGTAGGACCATAATATACGCTCCCATTGTTTTGTTGGTCTTTTTTTGTAAATAATTACCTTTTTTTGCGGTTTTATTTATTTTTGTATCTTGAGATCTATGTCATCATCAAATACTCGAGTTCTACTTGGGTTTTATTATGTTAATGTCGAGTTTAAAAATTATATACTCGTTCAACCCCTAGTTAGAACCATAGGTCCCTTTAGCTGCAATTTTTGCACGTAGATCAGCCAGTCTGTTACCAGTTGACACGAAATCGGTACCTTTAGTGTGGGCCGCACATTTACACACAGCAAGGTGTTCAGGTTCCAATATTGAGCATAAAAGTTGTGTTAAGAGATGCGCATGTGTCACGGGTTTGCCAGTAGAGGTTAGCATTCCTCTATTTTGCCATTGTTTTGCAAAATAAAAGAAAGTGGAAAAAGCATATTGGCTGTCAGTGTAGACTGTGAATTTTTTTGCCCTTGGCAAGGTGACATGCCCGTGTGAGAGCAATGATCTCTGCGGTTTGAGCTGAGTGATGAGATGGTAATTGTTTTGCTTCAATGATTGTGTTTGGCAATTCAATGATTGCATAACCTGTTTGTGTTTTTCCTGTATCTGTTTTAGAACAAGAGCCATCCACAAACCAAACCAAACCTTCACTCAAGGGGGTGTCCATCAAGTCTCATCTGGGGAGATGCACCTGTTAGGTTTCTTCCAAACAGTTGTGTGGCATTCCATTGTCAGGAAGTGGAACAAGTGTTGCTGGATTTAAAGTCGTGCAATGTTTAATGTGAATGTGTGGTTGTGAAAACAGTACAGCGATGTGAGATAAATGACGGGCAGGTGACAACATGAGCTGAGTGAAGCTGACACCCCACCCACTTCCAAAATTAAATCAACTAGTCTGAATGGTTAGTGCTCCGTTAGTGCTGGTTTGTGCCGTTAAAATTTCCGTTAGTGCTGCTTTGCTTTCTGAGATATTAAAGATTAATTTTTAGC
>NC_056509.1:9152233-9154789 GCF_014905685.2 Nematolebias whitei
TATATATATATATATATATATATATAATTTTCTTGTAATTTTCAAATCTTATGTTTTTTTAATGATTGTCTACTGTACTGCTAAATATCTCTGGAGGGTAAACTATATCTTGGCTGAACGTATCAAGCTGCAAAATCCTTCGCTTTCTACAACTGGTAGCGGTTTGTCATTAATTATGATGAAGTTTAGCAATTTATCTGTAAACATTTGAGGTCCGGGGCTTCAGTGATGTCTTCTTCTTGTTCAATCTGAAGCAAGCAGTCTGATTTTGGTCAGCCGCGCTGAGTCTGTCCCTCCTCAGAGGCGGGCAGATTTAGAGGGGCAGATTGGACGCAGCTGGCTGGGGGCTGCCTGCCATGGGTTCAGCGAGAGGAGCAGACCGCTGAAGCCATGGAGCTCAAATGTCCAACGTAAAACTAACTTTATCGCGGTTTAATGTGGTGCTATGGCTCTGCAGACATTGCACGTTGCTTTCTTGCTTTGTGGTGTTTCTAGTGTAAAAGGTTGCAACAAGGTTTCAAACATTAGAGCTCTCATAAGCCGTCCTTCTTTTGACCCCTCCATCTCTGTCACAAGCTCTGCTGTTTTCAGTCAGTTTGAGCTCGTCACCTTGCCTTTTTTAAAAGACATCACTGGTCGTATGAAATCTGCTGGATCTCCAAACGATCCCATCTCACCTCGTCTTTTCAAAGAGGTTTTTCACACGGTGGCTCCTTTTGTGTCCCAAATCAAAAATGGCAGCTTGGCAAGTGGACAAGTACCTGTGTCAGGGTTTTCGGGTCAGGGACGAACCCAGTAGTGCAGACAGGGACTCAACTCGGCAGGAATACAAAATTAGATATTTAATGATAATAAAAAATACAAAATAACAGGCTGACGAGGCAGCAAAACTTACATAACAGGATGAACGGGAAACTCGGAAGGAACTCGGGGAAACCAGAAGACTCAGGAGAACTCGGAGACCCAACCAAGACGACGCGACAAAGAACAAGACTGAACAGACGGCTTATATACAGGGACAAGACGAGACGTGATTACAAACAGCTGTGACGAGACAAGGGTGGCACCAATTGAACTAAAGAGAAAACACTAGGGAACACAGACACAAACCGGGCCACCAAATTGTACCATCCTTACAGTACCCCCCCTCAAGGACGCCACCAGGCGTCCCAAAAAAACCCTCCTCCCGAAGGACTTGGGCGGGTGGAGGGCGGCAATGCAAGGGTGGAGGGCCCGAGGAAACACAAGGAAGAAACCAAAGACTTGACAAAATTACGGCAAAACACAAGCAGGGAACACAAAGGATTTGGACGGTCAAGAGACCGTCCCTAGAAGTCATTGTTCCGGCGGGCGGCCGGGAGGCCGTCCAGCACGGGAACCACGTTCCGAGGGGCGGCCGGGAGGCTGTCCAATGTCCAATACATAGGAGTTCCGGCGGGTGGCCGGGAGGCCATCCATCAAGCCGGGCCAGGTCAAGGGGGCAGCCGGGAGGCCGTCCATCATGGGAACCATGTTCTGGGGGGTGGCTGGGAGGCGGTCCAATACATAGGACCAGAGAGGCAGCGGCAGGCGGCGATGACGACTTGGAGGCCGCATCTGGCGGCGATGACGACTTGGAGGCCGCATCTGGCGGCGATGACGACTTGGAGGCCGCATCTGGCTGCGATGAGGACTTGGAGGCCGCATCTGGCGGTGAAGAGACCTTGAAGGCCGCATCTGGCGGCGAAGAGACCTTGGAGGCCGCATCTCGCGGCAAAGAAACCTTGAAGGCCGCATCTGGCGGCGAAGAGACCTTGGAGGCCGCAGCATGTGTCATGGAGTGCTGGGGAGCTGCAGCATGCACCATAGAGTCCTGGGGAGCTACAACATGCGTCATGGAGGCCTGGGGCGTTGCTGCTGCTGTCATGGAGACCTAGGGAGTTGCTGCTGCTGTCATGAAGGCCTGGGGAGTTGCTGTCATGGAGGCCTGGGGAGTTGCTGCTGCTGTCATGGAGGCCTGTGGCTCTGTAACAGACGACGGAGAGGCCTGTGGCTCTGCAGCAGACGACGGAGAGGCCTGTGGCTCTGCAGCAGATGACGGAGAGGCCTGTGGCTCTGCAGCAGATGACAGAGAGGCCTGTGGCTCTGCAACAGACGACGGAGAGGCTTGAGGCTCTGCAGCAGACGACGGAGAGGCCTGTGGCTCTGCGGCAGGAGCAGGAACTGAATCTTCTGCAGCAGGAGCAGGAACTGAATCTTCTGCAGCAGGAGCAGGAACTGAATCTTCTGCGGCAGGAGCAGGAACTGAATCTTCTGCGGCGGCGGCGGCAGGAACGGAGTCTTCTGCGGCGGCAGGAACGGAGTCTTCTGCGGTGGCGGCAGGAACGGAGTCTTCTGCGGCAGCGGCAGGAACGGAGTCTTCCGCGGCAGCGGCAGGAACGGAGTCTTCCACGGCGGCGGCAGGAACGGAGTCTTCCGCGGCGGCGGCAGTAACGTAGTCTTCTGTGGCGGCGGCAGGAACGGAGTCTTCTGCAGCGGCGGCAGGAACGGAGTCTTCTGCGGCGGCGGCGGCAGGAA